>NW_009212550.1:82571-271829 GCF_000690835.1 Fulmarus glacialis | reverse complement strand
CTTCGGGGAATTGTCGCTTCTGCAGGTTTCAGGAGCCGCTTCCACTTTCCCCGTCTGTGGCAGTCTCCCATCTCTGCAGGCTGGAGCAGGCTCTGGAGTTCAGTCAGCCGATTTCTCTTCAGATGCTGCAGGTTCCCTCCTTTCTTCCCTAACGGTAGAAATCTCTGCCGTCTGCATTAGCATTGAAATCTGCTTGCTATTGCCGTGCATTTGTATAACTTACATAATTTACTACCTATGTCACTCTCTCATCTTCTACCTCTTCATTCATTTCAAGCGTGCTAAAGAAGTGGAATAAGCAGCACAGAGACTTAAATAGGCAAAATGTGGCTAGTAGCTAGAAACCCTTTTTCTGCAGAGAAAGAAGAAAGAATTTTGGAATTCTCGTTTCCTTTTATTAAAGACATATTTTTACATCATATTTTTAATGCTGTCTTTCTTACGTATTAGTCTTTGTGATTGCTGAAGTTGGGGTAGAGCCAAACTTTTGCTAAGAAGAAATATGGACTATGGTTTTTACCAGCTGAGAAATCTCTAGGTCCATATTGTGACCCAAAATCTCTTCTTTCCCTGTGCAGGAGAGAAGCAGAGAAGTTGGAGCCCACTTCTAAGACATACCAAGTGTCTTCAGGTCTTAGCGCCTACCCAGAGAGAGCTCTCGCCTTGGGTCTTGACTTTTATGCACTAGAAGAAAAAAATGAAATTGAGATTTCTGTTACTGTTGTTGTTCTTGCTATAAGACACTTTGGTACGAGGTGAAGCCAAACAGCACCTCCTAGGAAATATTAAACATTTCACACAGAAAGGCCTGAAGAGGCCAATATTGATGCCGGTCATTCCATTAACTTCAGAGACACTGCTCACATGAGTGAGGCTAGCAGGGTCAGGCCTTTATTTGCACGCAGTAACACCTCCGAAGGTTAAAAGATGTCATTTGCAGTCATGATCCTGTTTCACTTCCTACCTCTACCTCTGATTTACTGGGAAACCTCAAGTAAATCACTTAACCTCTCTAAGACCAAGTTTACCCAAGTTCAAGAACATTCCGAGCCTCCAACAACATTTGTGAAGTGCTTTGAGGTCCTTGGAGGAAAGATGTGCTTGCAAATTATCCGTGTAGCTGCTTTTATGGAAATAAATCTAGGTTTCTATCTTTAAACATATATCCCAGCTGCATCCCAATCTCATGTCTACGTAAGAGTGGTTATACACCATAATCTAGCTGGATTTCATAGGAAAAATCTGCAGGAAAACAACTTGAAAGGACATCTCACTCAATTGCAGCCAGGTCCCTTGACCCAGAAAGCTGAGCTTTGGGCATGCTATATGGTGTACTTCATTCTCAAAAAAGTTTTATCAGATGTATTGAGGCATATGTTTCTGCAGCCACATGCTTAAGCTGAATCTGTAGTTCGCAGATGTGGTAGCCATGGTCCGTGCACTATTTGCTTTCTCAAACTACCCAAACATCCGCTGTTAAACTGGGCTGAAGAAGATTTTTCTGAATAACAAAGAAACAAGGTGATGGGAACTCATGTGGTGGTGTCCTAGGCAGAACTAGGAAATACATGAACAACAACAGGAACCACACAAAAAAAGAGAGTTTGGGTGAAGGTTCACTGCAGGGAGAAAAGGGAAGGGGCTTCCTTTTTATCTGTACTGGTTCTGCTTATCTTTTACTAGAGGTTGTTTTTAGCGATGAGGAAGTAGAATAAGAAATCCATTTGTTTTTCTCATGACACGGCAACATACACAACCTAATAACTCAGAATAACATCCCTTCTGCCCTGAAGAAATAATCTGACAAAATTAAACCAAGACTTTATCCAGAGATTGCCCAACTCAATAGCAAGTTTCCACTCAACTGAAAAGGCTTTGGATAAAGGCTTCATGTGGGAATCCAGCAAATTGAAGCAACATCATAAATATTAATTCAGGACTAGGGTCTTAAATATTTTTCATTCGTTACTTAGGCAAGCAAAGTGCTACATATTTTGATGGGAATTTACAGGACTACAAAACAGGACAAAATATTGTGGCACATAAGGACAGCTGGATCAACCTGTAGGCCTTGAGCCAAGAGTCAGCCGATATGCATTGAAGACCCATTTATCACCATGCTTTCCCCAAGAACGGCTTCCCCTCCTGGTGCTGCTGGCTCCAGCGTGTTCGAAATAACTCCACCACCCTCTACAGTATGTTTTACAACCGCCTGAAATTGTATTTCATTTAAGGGATACATACATTGTATCAGTAATTCCCATATACCCATAATTGGTTTTATAACACCTGGTTACAGTAGGTAGTATAATTTGCCAAGAACTTGATATGAATGCATTCCAAAACATGCTTTATATAATCCATTATTAGAGAACATTGCTGCATCTATAATTATGTTTGCAAATGCATTTTATTGAGTTCTACATAAAAGTATGCAGTACTGAAACCAGCTCTTAGGCAGCATTCTTTGCTGCCTTCCATATGTTTCTTTTTTTTCTGTATAGTCAACACTACAAAGGGGAAGGTGCAAAATTTAGCCTTGATTTCCTATCAGACTCCGGCCCCTGATCCAAGCATCCTTGAACCTGGGGACCTTCAGACCTTCACTGGAATCCTGTCATTTTTATCTGCTGTAGTTCTACAAAAGTGATTATGTGAGTTCTGGCTTCACGTTGACCAAAGCTTTCGGTGTCTCTTCTGCTGCTGACACCACTGTGAGAGGCACAAATTACATTTGGTACAGGCATACGTTTACCTGCAGAACCCACACAGGTAACTAAGCTGGAATCTACTACAGCTGGTAGAAACGTTAAATATAGCCTGATTTCCCAGGCTCTTTTTGGCAAGGTATGAGCCAGAGGGAATCTGGGTTGATTGTCACATCCCAGATTGGCTTTGAGTGACCAGCAGCTTTGGGAGGGGAGCTGCCTTCACCCCTCCTGATACCCATTTGGCTAAGCAGTGGAGCTTAGCCTCTTGCCTACAGGTTTCCAAGAAAACCTCTCCTTTACATTGTTAATTTGCAGGAGTCAGGCAGTTCAGACAGCAGCAGCATCTTTTCTCACACTGCCTTTCCAATAAATGCCCTCTCAGTCTGGGTTGATTATTTCATCTGAAGCTGAAGTCCAAGACTATCACAGGCCTTTACACACTGAGCAAATATACTACCGTGCTAATCTGTTGTGAGACAGTTATCTGTTGCGTACTTTAAAAATACAGAATATGTGAGTTTTGGTGCATTTTTTTTCTCGTGCATGGAAATATGGTAGAAATGTAGTAAAAAGCTCGGACAAGGTAAATTAATTATAGTTCAAGTCTTTTTCCATTTATGGTGAGCTTTCTGCTCCCTTCCCAGCCCCCCCAGGAATTGCACTGTAAAACACTCTCTCTAATAGGTTTTCTCTTGTTCTGCCTTGCCTCCATTTTCTCCAGCTCCTCTAGTGAATATTTGTCTTTTCTACCTGCGCCCAGTTAAATCGGCCTCGGAGGCAGTGACATATGCCAGATCGCAGGGGCTGTCACTTTGATTCCCTCTGCTCATATTTTTCTCCTCCTAGTGGGGCGCTGGGGGCAGATGTTTGGAGAAGGGACCCCTTTGCTGCCTGGCACACCTGGTTAGACGTTAGCTGCTAATTACGGGAGTCAAAATCCTGGCCCTGCTGACAGTACCCAGAGTTAAACAGCCGGCTTCTCCCAAGCGCAGTTGAGTGCAGGTGCTCAGAGTTAGAAATGAAACCTTACACCCCACCACAGAGTGCTTCAGGAGCAGTTTCTTCCAGTTTTGACTCAACTATCTTGTCTAATTCCTGCCTGAAGGCGTTGGCCTCCACAAGGTGTGCGTGCTAACACTGGTCGGCTCCCACCCTTCAGCCTTCCACAAAAGAGCTGTTTTCCCATCTGGTGGAGGGCAGACAAAGACCCAAGAAGCTGTGGCCTCCACCACTGCGTTGCATGGATCATGATGGGCTCCAACGCATCGGTGACTCCTGATCACCTCCACTGCACCACAGCCGGGGAAAATGTTGGTGAGACCTCATGAGGGACAACGGCTGGATGGGTGGCACATCCCTCGTAGCTCCCTGCAATGGGCAGTGGCGGCTCTAGGGCCACATCACGTTGTAGATAAGCCCACAGGTGCATATTCTGCACCGTCTCTCTTCCTCAGAGGGGAAGGGAGTGGTTGTCCCCTTCGCCTTTAACACAGACCTGCTGCCCAAATCCACCTAGCTCAGGTTTTGAAAAGCCTGTGAGATTTTTACCCTGTAGGATATATGATACATCTCAAAGCCTTTTGAAATCAATGGAAATATCTCCATTGACTTCACATGCCTTTTATGGGAATCTTGATTTTAAAAATCTCACTGGGCCAAAACTCCAGTCCCTACGCCTAGCTTTTAGAGGTGTCAGTAATTCTTCTGCCAATCTGACTAGGAGAACCTATTCTTCTGCCGGCAACTTTTCTCAGGAGTAAAGTGAAACCCTAAAGCTTCTGATGTTTTGCTAAAAACCCCCAGCTACATAAACCTTCTTCCATCCCTGACACCATATGGAGCACCCTAATCTAAGTCTTCCTCAGGACAGCGGAAGTTTAAGGCTTAGCCAGATGAAAGCTTGACAGAACAAAATAACCATGATTTATTAGTGGGCTACATTTTGGGTTTTAAACTGATGTTTATCAGGAACATACTGGAAGAGGGAAAACAGTCAAATCACTGATTAATGCAGGCACAATGGCAGAAGCAGCCAAATTGTAGCTCCTGCCTGGTAGAGTAAAATAGACCATGTCCTCTCATTACCCTGCTGTGCCCCTACACCCAGATCAGGGGAGACCCTTACACACTGCTGTCCTGAAAAAAATAAAGACTTTGGTGTTCCTTTGGGGAAAGATACAGTTCCCAACACCACACCTTCCTTTTCCAGCTTAGAACTTAACACCATCTCTAAACAGACAATGATATAACACACATTCCTAAGTGCGAGTGTCCAGGGAGTGATAAATTGAAGGTTTGGGTTTTAGTTACATTAATAATGCATATAGAAATGCTATTTGAAAATGAGAAAGTGATACATTTTAAGCTGTGCAGTTTGTGGGGCAGGAATGGAAAGAAAAAATTCAGTTTTACGTTTCCTTTGTAACGCTTGGTCAAGGTGACTCCCAGCGTAAGCTGGAACAACCCCACTGGCAACCTCCTACGCACCCACCTCGTGTTGCTCCAGCTCCTCTCCCCAGCTTAGTCATTTCTCCGAGCATATCGTAGGGGGAGAGCTGGGAGAGATAAGGCACAGGATTGCCTATCCCCTCCCTAGGATGGCCTGGGGCGTGACATGGGGGCTCTTTCCACTCCTTTCGTCCTGTCTCCTGATCAGAGTAAAGGATTTCAGTGGGAAAACTGTGCCTAAGGATGTAGTTGTAAATCATGGAAGAAACGGCTGGAGCAGAGCCTTCAGTTTGTTATTACCCAAAAGAAAGCAAGCAAACTGTTTCTACTGAACTTCTAGCGACCACACAAACTTGACACAAAAGCAGCGTGCGAACGTTCACGTTGCAGCATGAGTTTGCTCCAAGCTGTACTGGTCCAAGATGGCAGACCACGGGCATTTGAATCCTACACGGTTAGGGAATGCATGCCTGACTCTGCTCGCCAGCTCTGCCTTATTTTACGAGTGCTTGATTCACCCGACGAATGAAGAGTCCTAGCAGAAAGGCAACCGAGAAACGAATCCGGAGAACGCTGCACCCTTTGCAAGAAGGACTGCTCACACGTACGGTTGTTTTTACTGGGGGCTGTCGTGACAGAAGACTGCAGTGATGCACTTGGGGATACTTTCTGTGAGATGGGAATGGGCATTGCTTAACAAAGCAAGGCTACAGGCTTCCCAGCATACCACTGCGCTGGCAATTAAATAAGCCTCTGAGCCACATGTGACTGTGCCTTAAGAAATTAGTGTGATTCAGAATGATTTGGGTAGAGGAAAATATTCCCTTAAAGGATCCTGCCTGGGCTCCTCAGTGAGTGGAGGGTGGGAGAGGAGAGTTTCCCAGTCCCTGTGCAAAGGTGAACTCTGCCCAGAAAGAAGAAATTCGAGCCCACTGCAGCCACCTAAGGGCATTCCACCAACCAAAATGGAAAATTAATTAAGAGAGTGAATCATTTTCTGAGACTTATTCAGTTTTGTACAGCTTTAGTGTTCGTCTTTTCTGTCAGTAGAGACGCTCTTGATCCAACACGGTGTTTATAGGGACGTTTCCATAGAGCCCTGGCCTGCAGAGCCAGCTTGTGTGGATGACCTGCAAGACCTGTTTACAGACCTCCATTACAGAGCCTCTCATTTTCTTGGATGATTATCGTAGGTGTCAAATAAAGCTAGATTACCTGTTTTATGTCTTAGAATGATAAGCAAGCCAAAGCAAGTCATTTGGCTCATGTAGTTATACAGGTATACCTAGATATATGCATACATACATTATTTCAAACACTCAAGGCAATCTTAACAGCCTTTCTTCTTGAGATTTCGAAATCTTTTCATTTTACCAAAACGTCCCTCTTGGTAAGGCAACGCTGGAATTTCAGCTTCTCCGGCTGAGCTGCAGAGCTAGTTTGCAAGAGTTAACAGAGGATGGGGTGGGCACAGCACAGTGGTTTCATGGGGGCAAGAAGCCCTTCTCCCAGAAGACTGGTACAGTCCTTGCTGATGGAAGGGGTGTCTCAGTCACGACACAGCTTGGCTCAACGGCGGTGCCTGCAATGGTAACAGGAGGTGAAGCATGTGCTGACAGAGCTCATTGCTGGGAAGCTTATAAATGATTCCTGGCACTATAGTTGGCAGTGGCCAGTGTTACCAGTCCTACCATTGCATAACATCTGCACTTTACCACAATCACCAAAACAATCAAGCAAGTAAAGCATGCTAACGCTTGTTGGAGAATAAACTCAGCAGCCACTCTAATATCACACACTTTTCCAGCTTGCAGCTCCACCTCCTTCTCCTTCTCTGCCTGGGACGAGTGGGCTCCTGCGCCGGTACCCGGAGGCCCCACCTTCCCGGGCGTGGTGGGGACCCAGCCCTGCTTCCCCTGGGCAGAGATGTGCTCAGGCTTTGGGATGCGCTGACTCAGTGATGCACGGCTGATTGCGAGCGGCAGTTTCAGCCAGCCAGCCAGCTCCAGCTAGTGTATAATATGCATTTACCAACAAACAGACACAACCACAAGCTTCTTTTATAAATGGATTCCAGAGCCCAGACGGCAGAGAGCTGGCTCGGGCTGAAGACTCACACAGTGCAAATGAGGGTACGTGGGAGGCCTGCGCAACGATGGCCTTTGCGCTCCCACAGCTTGGGTCAGCTAAATTCTCAGCGAAGCCCCGTTCCTCAGCATAATCGAGAGATGCTCGGAGGCTGCTCTAATTAAAACAGATTGCCGCGGCCCCGGGGAGGCTGTTACAGGAGATGGAGTTCAGTCGGACCGAGGGAAGCTCTAGGAAAACCCCCTTTCTCTTCCACCTATTCTAATATATTAATTTATGCCCTCAAAGGATCCACTTCTCAAAGGTACGCCCTAAAAGCCAACAGATTCAAGTCCCTGCAGGACCAGCCCTAGACCGAAGTAGCCCTTGCAAGAGTCTCAAGTCCTCACTTGAGAGCAGCTCGCTCTCCTTCCCCAAAAAAGATGTTCTAGCTGACGTGCTGCTCCTCTCAAACGAGGAGGCAATATCCCCTGAGAAGAGAGCGTGTCTCTCGCATAGACAAGCTATTCCGAGACCACGGGGCCTGATCCAAAATCAATTGAAGTACATGGCGAGTCTTTCCACTGATTCCAAAGAGGTTTGAACCAGGCCCAGACGTCAAAGCCAACACCATAAACTCTGCCTGGAAGCCAATACGCAGCCAAGTACCGATTCCTCAGCATCAGTGTCATGTGCTTACAGCGAGATACCCTGCTTGGTCAGCAGGCTGCTTGCCTTCAGCACCGGCTCCTCATTTCCCAGGGGATTTAGCTCCCCTTACTGCATTGCAGTTCTCAAGTCTTCAGGTGACAAAACCATGGATAACAGCACCAAGGTCCACAGCCGCGAGGAAAGGTCACAGCACTCGCCGCCAGGCAGAGATGAGGGGAAACAAAAGGACAAAAATCAACAAACCAACAAAGTTCCCGTACATAAGGAACAGGGTCTCCGAGCTCTCGGCCAATTATGTTAAATAGTGGAAAAATCTTTATTCCCCCACAACCAAATGGAGCAAAATGATGACACAACGGCCTCAGTGCTTTAATCAGCAGGACAAGTCAAGCCTTTTATTCCTTTGTATATTCCAGTCAATGGAAAGTTATTGCTTAATTAACCCCCTTGAATGAATACCTGATAATTAATAAACCCATATACTGTACCCCAAGGCTTTGAGTTTAAGAAATCTCTTCTGTTCAAGTATGAAAAAAGAAAACATGCTGAACTAATGGGAAATAATTCTGGTAGAAGGCAAACCAATTAGGATTAGTGAATTCCATTTCATTTAAAGTTCCAAGATAGAGAAGTAATTTATCTAGTAAATTAATAGTGTTAGTGACTTTCCTAATATATTAGCAAGTCTTTCGTATCATATTAGTGAAAACCAAGCTGGCTAATGCAATAAAAGACTTATTATAAAGGTATGAAGGTTACTAATGTGATAAGATTTTTGCATCCAATTAGTATTAAAAGAACGCTGCTCTAAAATGGACTTTTATATTTATTTATATGATTACCCAGCCTACTGTAGAGGCCACAACTTTTATCTCAGCAAATTACTAATTCTCCTCCCAAATTTGGAGCTACTATATGTTATGTTCCTCATGCAAAACTGCATGCATGCCTGTATCTGCAGATCTGCATGGATAACTGACCCAGATTATTTGGCCTGGCTGCATTGTGTTTAGCACAACACTACAGCGGTTTTGCATTCTCCTAACCTTGGATCAGCTAGAGACTGGTCTAATCAGATACAGCAGCCTAAAGGCAAAACAATTACACTGAAATTATCATATGGAATCAAGCCAATGCTCCATCTTGTCTGGTATCCTGTCTTCATCAGTTACTAGATCCTCCCACCCTTCTCTGGAGCAAGGTGAAAAATACCTGCCGCACCGAGTTGACGGAATAACCTACTTGTACAGGCATTTCTTCAGAGCCTAACCAGATAGTGGCTTCCTGAACAAAATAGCAAGGTTTATGTCCCTTTTAAAATCCTGAATGACAAGCTTTATTATTATAATACAAACAAACCCATGTAACTATCCCCAACTAAGGCTATGTTAATGTGTCAGTGAGTTCCAGAAGTGACTTTTCAATGACGTGAAAAAGTATCTGCTTTGGATAATTTTATAATGTGCCGTCTTTTGCGCTGTATTATTAGATAACATATGAACACAGCTTTTTTCTTCCACGAAAGCTCTCAGCTACCTCCCAATGCCTTTGCTGTGGGTGCACTAGCAAAAGAGCAGATCTGCCTTCAGTGCTAACTGCAACCAAGGTTGCACATGGTGGCACACAAAAGCGGAAAAAACAAGAACCAGAAAGAGGTTTTGCTACGTTTATTTGACCCATTGTTGTACAAGTGGGTAAAATTTTGGATCTGCATACAGTTATTCTTATTTATTCTTACCAATAGTTCTGGAGTATCTGCCTATATACATGGCTTTTCAGTGTGTTTATGCACAGTCTTGGGAAAGAAGGTTTTCAGATCGTCATAAAATCCCTTCTTATGGGGTTGGCAGAATCAGAAACGTACACATGGGTACTTAGAAATCAATTGTATTAGAGAATAAAATTGGTGCTATTTTTCATCTTTAAAGTTCCTGCAAGAGTAGTTTTCTGAGGTAGATCAAATTAGTAAAGTAGAAACAGATGCAGTCGATTGTCCATCGTTCAGGTCAAGGTATGGGTGATAAAGACTGATCACAGTCAGGGGATGTTAATGTGAGAAGATATATTCCTGCGCATTCCTCCGAAATCGGAGCTGTGACTGATTTGATTCATCTCGTATCCTTAAATCACTGGAAATTGTCATAGTCCGGATTTCAGACTTATGTCCTAGTATTTCACCGCCATGAAAAACACAGCATCTTATACACCAGCCTGGAATTTTGCCTAGCTTTGCAATACTC
Organism: Fulmarus glacialis; assembly: GCF_000690835.1. Taxonomy (NCBI): domain Eukaryota; kingdom Metazoa; phylum Chordata; class Aves; order Procellariiformes; family Procellariidae; genus Fulmarus; species Fulmarus glacialis. The sequence goes on along the minus strand of NW_009212550.1, from coordinate 261,691 downwards.
ACGCCACCGTACCTCCAAGCCAGAGATAATACAGAGCAATCACAGGTGTGTGCAGGAAAAAGGTGAGCTATATTTTGGGGTTTATACTGATACATGAGTATAAGGAGCTGAAAAGATTAGGATAAATTCCACCCGAGAAGACATCCTGCACTTATTTTTTTCAGCCCCTCCCATAAATTCAGACCAAGGGAATTCCTGGTGAAGTGCAAGGTCAGTCTGTTAAGAACACTAAAAACTGCATCTTTTGCTGCAGCAGTCAACCTGAGCCATCATTGAGACAATTGCTGCTGTTAAATTTAATACAGAACCTCTCCCTCCCTGAGTATAGGAAGAATAATTATGCAAGCACAGTAACAGGTATATTCAACTTAATAACTCATTTATTGCCCTTGTGGGGGTGAGAAAGTATCCCACATCATTAAACCAGCATATAGCTAGCCAAATTTGTTCATGTCCCTCTTTTTGAAACGTCAGATCATGGCCACATCTGGATGGAGACCATAGCAAAAGATGGAGTTATTTAAATTATTTCAGGGTAGAGGCAAAAAGGAGGAAACAGGGACAGTGGAGGAGAGTGAGGAAGTCAGAGAGAAAGATAGGAACAGAAAAAATAGCAAACAGAAGCAGAGAGACAAGCAGGACTAAGCACATTAGGTATCTTTTAAATCTACAAGCTCTACAGATCTTAACGGGGAGAAGGCATAAGGTAGGGCAAGGCTGGGATGGAGGCTTGGGCCATGGGAACCGAGAGCTGGGGGGCCAGAGCTTGAGCTGAGCCCTGGGGCAGACAGCGAAGGAGCCCAAGGTCACAGGAGGCACCAGCGGAGCTGCTGGAAGAGCAACTGGAGAAGGAGGAAGGTTACTGGAGAGCAAGGAGTTATGGATGCCATAGGAAGAAAAAAAATGACTGACTGTCAAACCAGCCCATGAAATAAGACAGCTGAAGAGAGAGGTCATGGGAACAACAGATACCCGGGTGGCTGTGGGGGCTGGGGAAAGCGAGAACAGTCATAGGAAATCAGATGATGATTTGATAAGGGAAATTCAGATTCAGAGGTCAAAGGGGAAAAAGTTGTTGGCGAAAAATAGGTCAAGGGAGCAGCCTGCCTTCATTATTTTGCTTTTCAAACCTTTAATTTAACAGTTGCTAATGACAGACAGCGCACAAAATGACATTTGTATTACCCTCCAACACTGATGTAAAAATAGGCATAATCCTGTTTTTGTGATGATTAATGCAGTGTGAAAAAGATAATTAAATGAGGCCTGGTGTACTTTTGCTTTCTATGCCTCACTGCTACCTTCCGTGGCTCCTGCTCAATCTCCTTGAAAAATCTATTAGGCTCTGCTACCACCATTTTATCACTTTTCCTGCGTTAAGTTAGACATGCCCTCCCCGAGCTTTAGACCGGGAGCAATTCCTCAGAGGAGGCAGAGCAGGAGCGAGAGCCGCGGTGTGCCAGCACGCCGCCTGCCACCTCTTACTCATGTGATTACCTGACCCTTATATAAATTCCAGCACATAAAGTTTTTACTGGTAATGCTCACTCTTAATTAGCTAGTTCATGTAATAATAGCAACTTTTACCCCTTCACCTGGTTAGAAAAACCTTTGGCAGCTGAGTTCACCATTGAAGGTGATGCACTTCACCAGCTCACAGTTTGAAATCTCATTTCTGAGAAGCACGGGAGGGGAACAGGGGACAGAGGTGTTCTGAAAACATTAAAAATACCCTGCAGAAAACATTTGCATATTTGTAGAAAAGAAATTTTTTTAAGTTCTGCTTTGGAATTTTATCTCTGTTTTTTTATTACCAAAAAAAAAATTGAAAAAGACACCAAATGTCTGAAAAAAGACTTTCATAATTATTTTCTTTGCTGATGGCCTAGAAATTTGCTGGACTTGATCCGAAACGAACTGCAGACAAAAGTCAGTTTACTCCTGACATCGTCAGAAATGGATTTTCTTCCTTTGTGCTGCCCCATATATAATCAAATGCACATTCAAAATACATAATGGTCTGCTAGTTTAAAATTATTGCTTGATCCTATGGCTGTGGAAAAGCAGTGGAGTCAGCCGGTGTTTCTTTGGGGTGCATCAGCGGCAGAGGCAGGACTAGAACTGAAGACACTGCAATACCTCCCTCTCCTCCTTCCAGCTCCCAAAGCAATAAAACCTTTCTCTGCTAAATTAGACTATTGATCAGTGGCTACCATTCCTAATGGACATCCTGTCTCTCATGTCTGGGATTAGGATGTTCTTTCTACTGCTGGATAATCTTAGTACCGTACAATTGCTCTTTCTCTGCTAATGACTGACTACAAGAAAAAATATTTCCTGGTTGCTTTTGATTTTTGCAAAATCTCATCAAGCAGGCTCACATGAGAGGAGCTAGCAACACCAATTTGTGATCTAGTGCTATCTGATCACGTTCAATCTAACTACCAGGTATGTGTTTTATTTTCTATGAAGGGATGTTACATCATTAAACCACCATCTGCAACATGTTATAAGATACTTCGATAAGTCAAGCTATCATGTCATAATATTCATTAGAAAGAAAAAGAAAAAAAAAAAAAAAAGCGAAACCTTTCTTCCTGTTCTGGTGATGGTCAAATGATAAGCACAAGCCAAAAGTCACACCTGCCAAACATCTGAAAAAGTACCACAGACTGAGCATCAAATACAGCCTACGTGGGCAAGCTTTTAGCTGGGGTAGCCCCAACACGACCCAACTTGAGCTCTCTGATTACATGAGAAATAGGGCAAGAGGCTCCTTTGCCTGTGACCCAACACCCACCCATGCTCTCACACGACCAGATGAACACATGCCACGTGCTCAGCAAATCCTGCGTTTTGGCCCAAAGTGGGCACGCAGAGAGTGATGATGTGACACGAGAGTCCACAGAGCAATCTTCCCAGCTCTTGGCCCTGTCTGAGGGCTGTCAGGCAAGGAAGACAACGGCAACAACAGAAGATAGCCTCAATATTTCTCTACCCCTTCCAGACAACACCATTTTAGGGCAGTTCTTACAGATTCTTTATCTTTTGGACCAGGAAGAAGATCACACATTCATTAATGTTTTGGTATCTCAGCTGTAACCCTGCAGTGAATATATCGTTATAGCCAGACGGAGGGCAATTTTAATCCAATTCATTGAAATCACCAAAATTTGCACACAACTTTTGTGTGGGCATGCACCTATTCTATTTTCACCCATCTTTTGCCTGGTCTGAAAACACCCGTTAGCAAGTCAGGCTCCCAGGCTACATCCCAGTAGCCAACCTGCGTGTCACAAGTTAGCAAAGGGAAAAAAGGACCGTGTCTCTGGTAAATGTCCTGAACTGTATCGTGCTAAACATCAAGCACTCGTGGTGAATTAGCAGCCCTGACACAAAGCTGGAACGGTGGACATATTTGAGAGAGCTGCTAACGCTCTCTCTGCCTTCTCTAAGTCCACAACCAGCATCCAAATGGATGTCAAGAGAGGGTCTTTTTTTCTTTAAGTGTAAGCTGTTTTCTATCATATTGTGGCCTGCAACTCAGCATACAAGATGTACTATGGCATTATGAGATAGCGACAGCTGCTGAAGAAATGCTGTGTTATAAACATGCAATGATGCAGTGAACTGGCAAATCCATATGGCTGGAAAAATGACGAGGAGGAAGAAGAAAAAATATTTCAGAGTTTTTGAACAAAATAGATACCGAGTAGTTTGCTTCAGCTTACATGCCCTAATCACAGCTTTTTTCTTTAATGGAAGAAAAGTTTATAGACACGCTACACACACACATATATATAAAAATATAGAGAGAGAGTATTATCCTAGGGATGATCTACATGTGGCTGGAGAAGCAAAGGTGATATTTTCTGCTTCTTATTTCTTTGAGCTCTGGCTGAACAACCAGTGTCTTGAATTGTCACAGCACTAACTCTTTCAAGCATCCCCCTAAAACCCATGTGCAGTTCCCCCCTCCCTTTGTCTGTGCAGATGGACAATCTCTGCGCATATACGCCAGGGAACGGTCAATCACTCACTCTTGCAGTGTCATCAGTCATGGAGGATCCTCTGTGCGTCAGAATAAATGAGCGTGGACAGGATGGACATAGGACATCCCTGAGGGAGACCCCAAAACCACATGGAAATGTTTATACAGCTTATATATGCCCTCATAATTGATGGATCTCAGCAAGCATACGCATCCATTGCTTTTAAAAATGCTGATAAATCCACGTCCATGACACGTGTTTCTTAGGAGAGCGAGTATCATGGCTTTTTAAAAAACTGAATGAGGAAATGGAAACTTGCAGTCATATCAATGCCCATTTTCAAACCTGGCTGCCACAGCTTGCTACCCATTTCTGAACGTAAGCTACTAACGAAGGTGGCACAGCTTCACGAGCATCGTGGTGATCCAGCCCTTTCTCAGTCCAGCCACTTTTGCTTGGGTCCTAAGTACAAGATTAAAAATCCCAATTTTGTCACAGGGGTTTGAACCTGCAGCCCAAAAGGAGCTGGAAACAGAAGCTGAAGCCCGTGAGTCTGCTCTTTTGTATGGCACTTTTCCATCCACCTTCAATCAATGATGTCTGAGAAATGAGGGCTCAACGAGTATGCAGTCCAGCATTGGCAACATTTCCCAATGCTCCATAATCATCCTCAGATTTTTATGGAGAGTTTTCTCCCCAGTGATTTTTTTCCCTTGTCATTTAGTGCCACTATTTCAGATTTCCTCTTGCTGAACTGCTGGAGTCATCAGTGCATCTATATAGAGTATGAGAATATATTTGGAAAGCTTATTTCCAAGGGCCATTGGAGATGACTAACATTTTTACACTGTACAAAAGAAGAGAAAATAAATTTAGGAGTAGCAAACAGAGCCACTGTGTTATTTCCTTCCCTGTAAATAAATAACTGTAACACTTATATTCCAATCGTGGAGCTGGGTATCCAGCATCTTTGTGGGGAAGGCACATTTCAAACAGCCATAAACGTTCACCCAAGACATTGACAATGAAGGCTTAAGACAGCACAAATTATAGGGAACATGAAAGAAGCCCTGCTTCCCTTGAAAACACCACCTGTTTAAACACCTGGGAAAAATTATTCATAGCACTTTACCACTACACAGACAATAAAGATCCTATGGAAATGTCTTTGTTTAAAATCAACATTTATGGCCCAGATTTAGTAGAAGGTTATGTAAATCCTAACCAATGCAACAAATGCAAAATGACATCTTTAAAAACATGGGCCCTGCACATCAGGCTCCAGCACAAGTCAAACCATTTCAGCTTTAGAATCTCATACTTTAGGAGCTGAGACCTGGGACCAGAATTTTCTTTCTTCTAATCTTCATTCTGGGTTGCTTCACCTCAGTACATATTTATATAATGAATTTTTCCCTGTACAGAACTGCCTTCCTCAGCTGAATACCTATTAACCGGCAAATGGGAGCAGAACCCATTGGCATTCATCCTAATGCCGCTACTCGGTTCTGCGTCCTTGCCCAAGTCACTAGAGATCTGATCCTATAAGAGCAACCAAAACCTCTGTAGTTGGCCCCTCCGCCTTTGCTGTGCAGATGGATAATCTCTATATGCACAAGGGAAAGGGAGACGGACATCAATCGCATGAGAACCCAGGTGATGTGCGTCCTTATGCCCGTACCTAGGAAACACGTTCAAGCCTTCATCACTCTTCGTTGTGCCTCATTTACCTATCCGCAGAATAGGAGCCATAGTATTTCACATCATGCTTGATCACAGTTATAACTTAAAAGCCTTATGATGCTTCCACAGAAGTTTAAAATATTATGTTTAACAAGTACCGCATAATTTAATTTTGAACTATAAATTTTACAGTTACCTTACACTGCTTTGATTTGTTTCTGAGTCCTGTTTGAAGATCTTCTGAAACCAATTAACGGGTGTTCTCCAGCGATCTCATATTGACTCTTTTGTTGCTGGCACCTTTTGTGAATAAACATTTCACCAAGGTGAAGAAAGCTTTTGGGTGTATTTGGTCTAAGTCAACACTTGGCAGATGTAGCCCATCGTCCAGATATGTTTGGAAGGTGTCCAGCTGCAGAGGACTGCACGCTCCTTAAGTGTAAAGGACTCAAACAGTACTGAGCGGCAGGAATAATGGAGTTAAAGCACTTCTAACCCTTCCCTGAATCATTTTAGCACCCAACTAGAATTTTTCCCTTATACACAGGGAACAGCACCGTGGGGTCAAATATGAGTAAAGATTTCTTGTCTGCTTGACAGCCATCATCATGGTACCTTAGCCCTTACCATATAGCATGCGATGGTACTACAATAGAGTTCACACTTTCCGTAACACTTCTTTTTAGTCACGTAGGAAGCCTGATGACTTTTCTCTGCTTTCTAAGCTGAGGAAAATACCAGGAACTGTCCTCTCCCCACCCCCCATTTCTTTTAGAGAAACCCCAACAGTCTTCACAGAAATAGGAAATGACTGTTACCTTCAGGCTGGTGGGTTTTAGGTTATAGCCTTCTTTCTTTCCTGTTTAAAAAGTTGACTCTTCCTTCCATTTCTCTCTGTTTGCCTCCATCTTCCAACCCTATTCGAATTGAATCTCCTCTTTCTTTTTGGTCCCACTTCTAACTCAAGAGTGCTTAAGTCACCATGAAAGAGATGCCAACAGCTAAGACCTTAAAAGAGCCAAAGGAATGAGTATAGTCAAGTTTTGGTATCTTTATTACGAGAGAAATTCTCTACTGTACACCTCTCAAACATTGCTTCTCCAGAAGGAGAAAAGTTGGTGAAGGGACAAGGAAAATCCTTCTCCTGGCTAGCGCAAAACTCTGGCCTTTGAGAACCGGGTGAGTGGGTTTGTAGCGGGGTGAGGAGTTTGTCCCTGGTTTGCTGGAGCGTGCACGGACATCTCAGGCTCACAGAGCTCTTGCTACGAAAGCTGCTCCCTTGCCATGTTATAAAGGAGGACTATGTGGCTTCACCAGAGCAATATTTACAGGGTTAGGCTGCTTGTACAAGGAGAAAGTTACCATTCACAGTGGCTGCTGTCATAATTTTACACTACGGGAAAGGGACTAAAAAGAGTAATCAAGACATAAGAAGTTGCAGCATTTTGATTTTTTTTTTCATTACTTTTTCCACTGAGTAAAAATAAGTCCTTAAAATACTATCTAAGAAATCACGCAATTGTTTAATATTACTTGCAGTGGAAGATTTTCATAGTATTTGGTTGAGGATACAATCTGCCCTGGCAGCTGTTGTGGTTGGTTATTTTTCCAAGTGAATGAAAACACAGGTACAAGCAGAAGTTACTGCAACCACTGCTGCCTCATTTACCTCTGCAGTCAGGTTGCTACTGGTACAAGTGCTCAGTTTTATACAGGGAATACAATTGCAGGTGCAAAACTTCAAGCTCATGTTTACACCCACCGGCGGTAGGCTCACCTTCTTAAATGCATCTGTCTATGTGCAAAGCACTGTAGAAACCGCCATACTAATGATACCTTCTCCAGTGCATACATAAATACTACAATGTCCCTTCTGCAGAGAAGAAAGTTAGTGCAGGAGTAAAAGTATGTAACTTCAGGTCACAGCAATGGAGCAAAAAAAAGCCAGGGTTTTCAGGAGTTCCTGCTCCTTAAGACCAAGTCTGCTTCCCCATTTTAACTTGCTTTTAAAAATAATTAAAAGTATTGAGAAACTTTGTAAAAACCCACAAGAAGCTTTAGTGAATCTATTTCATATTTGTTTGTTCTACAGTTGCCAGAAGGTCTTTTTGTCTCCTTGTCATTTTGCACTATATGACCTAAGTAACACTGATATTTATTGCTCATTTCCATTTAGCTCTTTGAAGACCAATCCACTTAATGATCAGAAACCTCACACAATTTAGCAGATAACATCACTGCAGAGACTTGTTGGGAAGCTTTAATAAGTAAAATGAATACTAAGAGGTGGGCTGGGGTGATTGCTGTGTTTTAATCCTAGATGATAAGAATCAGAGTCATACCTGCCCATTCTTGCTCTGCGATTACAGAGGCAGAGCAGTTCAAGTGGACACAAATTTTAGGACATGTTGTTATAGTGACTACCTCAAGCACTTGTAAGACACACATTATGATAATAATGCCTGCCCTTGGTGTCACTTGTATTTACCCACACACAGTTTCTCATGCAGTAGGTGAATCCTGTTACCTCTGATCTGCAGATGGGAAAACCACAGTGACCCCAGTCCCGGCAAGCCCCAGGCAGCCCCAGCCAGGCAGGGCACACGCTGCCAACAGCCTAGCACTGGTACCCTCCCTCCATCCTCCCCCAGCACCAGCTCGGGGACCGGACCGCTTTGAAGCAGGTAATTGCATAGGCCACAGTCAGGAGGTAGCTGGCACAGGAGCTAAGGGAACCTGAACAAGGGTGACTTTTCTGAATATAAAATACTTAGAGTATAAAAGGGAGTATCACGGAGTATAAAAGGGAGTATAATAGAGTACTGCCTGTACACACAGGCAGGGAAACTCGGTAACTTGTTCAAGGTCACAGAGGAAATCTGTAGGGGAGCAAAGAGGAGAATCTGGTTCCTCCTGGTCCTTCGCTCATGCCCCAACAGCTGGACGCGGCTCTGTGACATATGGAAATACGCCTTTAGTCCCACTGCAAAATGCTTCACATTACAAACTTCCTACTGTCCTCTGAGAGTGTTTTATTTGTGGAAACTTTAAAAAAACAGCCTCTATATAATAACCACGGAAAGTTGTTTTCTTGTAAAATTGTAAATAAAGCAGTATTTATATTATTGGTATAATCTCTCTGGCCCTCAGTGACAGGGTGACCCCCGTTGGTGCACGGAAATGGAGCAATTAATGAGTGATGGACCGTTTCCTGATATGCATATGCTGCAGCCCATCTTTTGTTCTCAGATCTTCAGGGACTCTCTCTTATCACAAGTCTTTTCCCCTATGGAGAAACACTTGGAGGTTGCTTTAGGTAACGCAGCAATGGGTAATTTTCAAAGCCAACTTACATTAAAGTCTTTTCAGCAGTTTTGAGTATGCCATTAGTGGATGACTGCATAGGTAAATTATTTGACTCACCCTCAAAGAGTTTTAGGGTTAGAAATGCATGGGTTTCAGACCTCTCGTCACGAAATGAAGCAACAGGCACCACCACCTCATTGTCATGAGCACCTTCAAGTCTCACTTCAAACCACTGGATTCTGTTCCGTAACCGGCAGTCTTTGCAGGAAATATCAATTTGAAGGCTGAATTATGATTCGTTACCTACCAGAAAAGGCCAAATCCTAGGGGGTTTTTGGGTTTTGGGGATGTTCACCTTTTATATACAAACAAATGGCATTGGAACAACAGGTCTCTGTGCATAAGACAAGGTTTTGTGGATGTGCAGTTCTCCAGTGAGCATAAAACAAAGTAAAACCAGATTGAAAACTTTCATTACCCAGCAATACAAGTCACAACAGCAGGGTTAAATCTGTTTCTATTTAGACAATATCTGGAACAGCATTTTATTATACAGCCTGTAAAGCACTGCCTGTGCATGGGTAGAAAGTACATTGTCTCCTTAAATAAAGAACTGGGGCAGGATTGTTTGGCACTTTCTTTTTTCTTCTTTTTCCTTTAACCATAAATACAAAGTAACCATTTCTCCATAACATTGAACTCTTTGTGGCCTTCCTAGAAACAATAAAAGTATCCAAAAATAAACATCTACTTAGAATAAATATTAACTCAGAGACCTTTAAAATATGAAGAAAATAGTCTCTGCAATATCATCTCTTCCCTGATAATGCAAAAGCCACCCCATGGGGTTTAAAACTGAGGGATTTCAAGGCTTCAGGGTGTCTTATGATGCTCGCTCTGAGCAGGCTGAATGCCAGGCTTTGTGAATGGCTCTGTTTTAAAAGACAGAGTCCTAATCGCTTTCAACTTTTCTAATTCTTCACATTCCTTCCTAGCAAAATAACTGCCTGCCTTATAATGGCAGAAACATTTGGAGACTAAAAGAAACAAACAAAAAATAATCAATTTTCAAGGTCCACTTGCAGACGGAGGAACTGTTTATGAAACATTTACTGTTCAGTTGCAGGAGAAAATCTCGTCTTAATGGCAAAAGTGGAAGCATGGAAATACTGGAGAGAGTTTTTTGGGGGGTGGGTGTGGGCATAGAAATTCTCCTGCTCTACAATTCAGATGACTGACTTTTCCAGCAAGTAGATCCCACCCGTGCCTCACCCAGGGAAACGGGACTTTTCAGCTCTGTGGAGCGAGGATTGGGTGCTACCACCTCTCACACAAAGCAGAACGTGTTTGCTGCCCTCAAAGGGGGCAGTTTAGCTTGTAAAAATATCCCCGGCTTCAAACTGGCCAAACCTCGACCGCATGAGCAGAGCTCACCCGACTGCCCAAGTGCTTCTCCCGGGCTGGTTTTGGTTTCTGAACCAGAAATCTCCAGCTGGGTTCTGACTCACTGTATTTTACAGATTTCCCAGTGACAGAGGACAAGAAACTGAAATTGCAAGCCAAACTTTCTACACAAGGCCCATTCGCAGCTTTCCCCCACGTTTTGCACAAAACTTGGCATGGTTCTTGCAAGAGCGGCTTGTTCACATGGCCCCGCACCACTCCCAGCTCCGCACGCCCTGTGCTCCCCGTCACAAAAGACTGACACAATGTGGAAACGCTTCTGATTAAAACCTCACGGATTCATCAGACTCTACTGACCATACTTCTGATCATAGCCAGTCATTTCTCTAAAATGATCTGTCTCCTGCCCATGAGGTTAGAGGTTGGGTATTTTGTTAGCCTTATCGCCTCTTGGATCTGGTTTTAATCTTTAGCTATCTTTATCTTCTATGGTAATATTCTAAGAATTAAAAAAAAAACAAACAATGGCTTTTATTGCCTTAATTTAAAAGTAAGACTTGCTTTTCAATTCCAGTTAAATAATTCATTTAAATCTTGCCAGAGATGTTGAAAAACTAATGTGTACAGACGAGAAGCAACCTTTCTAAAAATATGAATGGAAAACATCCAGTCTTTCCTGTTATGTTTATAGTTTTTCCCTTAGAGCGTAACATTAAAATTACCAGCTCTCATGTGGTATAATTTGGTTACATCCCCTAAAGACACATGAAAGTAGTCCCAAAGGAACTATTTACTTCAGTGAGAATAGAAGGTGCTGAGTACATCACTCAGGAACATTTATTTTTTGGTCATTAGTGGGTGGGAATATTGGTTTACTGCCTAAACCTCCCCAGACCTCCCTTCCATACACATCAAGATGGAGCCAGGTGAGGTGGCCCAGCTCACATGCCACTCTCACACGGGGGTTTCATGTCTCTAGGTCTTGGGGTCCATCACCTTTGCACACACGGAGGAAATGAGTCGCGAGAGCAAAATATAGTTGTCCCCAGACTAGCGATGCAGTGAAAGGACTTGCACAAATGTAGTACATCCATGAGTGAGCAAAGACCAGAGCTCAGTTCTTCTGTCTCGGACAGCCACCTGGAAACCACAATGTTCCTTTTACTATTTCCAACCCCTTTCAAAAGCCTTCAGCAGTGGCCTAACTCTGCTGGGGCTTGGGGCTAATGCCAAAACTAGTGATGTTTGCTTGAGGGCTCTGATCTGCTGCTCGAGAGCTGCTGAAGACCTGCTTCGTGCATTTTCTCTGTCCCTATTCAGCTCCTTACCATCCCTCTGTCCCTGGCTTAGGAAGAGCTGGGCTGCACTGCTGCTGTACGCTTGTGTTACCCCACTTGGCTGTGCGCAACAATTTCTGATGCACAAAGACAGGAAGAGTCCAGAATAAACACATTGAGCATCTTAAATTTGCAAGTAAGTGCACAAGCTATTAGGCCCAGATATAATACCACAGATAAGTTCAGTGCTTAACTTTAAACATACAAATGATACCGCTGAATTCACTTTAACAAAATTATGTTGCATGCTTAACGTTAAGCTTATGCTTAAGTGCCTGACCGATTAATTCTCTCCCTGTGTACTTTAACTCAAGTTTGTGTGGGGTCACTCCATGCCTTCTTACACAGATAAGCAAAAGCACACCTTCTCTAAAACAACACACTGGAACCAGCTTTCACACACTGGGAAACTAACAGGTAAGTGTCTGAGGAATTGTTTTCCCATTAAATATGATCTTCAATTTCTATCGCTACATTTATGGACAGTTTATCACCTGAGAAGCTGAACTTGCAGTTCTCAAGATATCACAGTTTCTGGATGTCACCTAAGTGCTGCCGGGGTATGGGCCGCATTACCAGCCCTTAATGGAGAAGCATATACAGTAAGTATATTTCTGAAAATTTGTGTACACTCTTGCTACAGTTGTTAAACCAAATAGTCGGAGCTAAAAGAGTCATTTTGTCTAGCTGGGTATTACACATTACACTTTCATGGTCTTCACATTTTAATGGTAAGTTTTGTCAGCTTCATAAATTGGTCCATTGTGGGTAGGCAGAAGTCTTGTAGAAAGCAGAAGCTCTTCTGCATTGTCTTCAGGCTTCTGCTTTTGTATAGATTTGAAACGGGACATGATAGGGGAGAAGTGTGAGCAGACTGTTCTTTACAGATTGACTCTCCAATGAGAAGTCAAGGAATTAATTCTCAGTGCAATCATATGGGTTTCAGCACTGCCCTGATAGGGAGAAGTTCTTCCTAGTGATTCTTTCATTATTTAATCTACATCACTTCCCCAGTAATTTTGCCTTAAGGTCATTTCACATTTGCGACTGTAACAAGAACTGGTTTCTAACTAGTACCCCACTTTTCAAACCACCACCACTATGGAATTTGCACAAGTACCAGCAAGGACTAGTTTTTGACTTGCATTACCCATGCAAGGGAGTAAGAACCTTACCTACAGCCAGATATGAGCCCCCAGCTCCCGTCCTGATGAACAAACGTCCCATGTCCAGGGATAAGTCCCAGCCCTGTCACCCGGCTTGCTGCTATAGATGAGCTGACACAGATGAGCTGCAGATCCCTTCCCCTTGCTGAAGAGAAGAAATTGCGACCCATTCGGCAATTCTCTTCTTGCTGCGTAGAATCCCTTACCCACAGCTCGGTATAAAGGCTCAATCTAATCCTCGTAGCTGTTTTGAAGAGTCAGTTATAAAATCCAATAATTAGCTGAAGAAGCTAATTGCTGATATACCGTTAAATAAAAAGAAAACAAAATGCTTTAATGATCTATGTTGCACACTGCTCAAAATGTATATTCAAATAAAGCATGTATCTTATTGAACACATCCAATACTGGGCCTTCCAGATTCAGTATAAATAATTAGATCTGTCTTAGGGAAAGCTTTAAAAATATTTTCCTGTGAAATACAGTGCTATTTCTTTAAATAAAGGGCTCTGGCAGTTCTGTGAGGCAGTTAGCTTAGCACCATTAATACAGAATACAGTCTATCAGCATTTAGTGAACTCTCCATGACCCTGGTGGAAAGTAACTCCTTTAGCTTATACTTATGAAAAATATTATTACGAAATGCTGTTGAAATGTAAGCATCATTTATAGTCAGTGTTAAACCAGAGTGATATTGCTAGCTCCATCAAGCATTTCACCAAAGATGGGGACCACTCATCTTCTTTTCTCAGGGATGTAGAGGAACTCTGGGAGCTGGAAATGGGAGCTTCCCAAAACATCTCAGTTGTCTCCTGCTACGTGCACTCACGGGTTGGCCTATGCCGTAAGTTTTTAAAAGTCACCTGTTTTGCAACAGAGCAACGAATGCGTGCTATGCACACGAGCACGTCCTGATGTGCCAAGACGTGGCCTTTGAAGGTCACGGCTCCTCCCTTGGAGAAGGGCATCTTGGGCAGGAAGGATCTGGGAGAGGAAGTCCAGGGCTGTGTCTGCTCTTCCTGCCTCGCAGAGGAGGAAATTTTAATCCTTTTCTGCCAACAAAAGACAGTAAATGACTTCTTTTGGTCATTCAGACACGCAGATCTTTGGCTTGCTGAACTAATATCGGCAGTACTACCCACAGGATCATGCCTGCGTGTAATGGCTGTCCGCCAAGTAGTACACGAGGTCGTACAAGAATACAAGCCCTCTGAAGAAGCCATTTGAGGTGACTTTTTGCCATGATGTGTAGCTATCTAGGCCCAGGCCCGTAGCATTACAAGTGCCCGACCCAGATGCCTGCGTCAGGATATTTGTTACCTTGGGCTCCTTTTAGAGCCAACGGACGGACAGGCACCCACAGAGGACAAATGCACTTCCCCCAGGTATCCCTGGGAGTGCCTATCTCTCCTGACTGAATATATAATGGAGCTTATGTGTCTAATTTACGCATTTCATTTAATCCAGGCCTTAGTCCAAGCTTTGGCAGTTGTGAACTGAACTCAAGAAGCTCTCGCAAGCTCCTTATTTGTGTAACATTCAGGAAACACATCTGGCGACAGGGGCTGAGCCCTCAGCCCACAGCAGCGGTGCTTTTGTGGATCGAGCACACAAGGATTCCCTGTCTGAACCCTCTATGTCAGAAAAAGGGGTTTTCCACGTTTGGAAGAGGGCCACCACTGGAAGCTGAATCTGGCCAGACCAGTTAGCAACATTTTCATGATAAACAAAGCAATGCATTGCTTGGGCCACTGGCTGATTATAATAGCTATGAAATTACCCAATTTAGTTCACCACGTCAATAAAATTTATACGAAAATACCACCAGAATCTTGGCTAGCATATGGATAACTGTACGAAAGCTACCCAAGCCAATGTGACAACCATTTAAGAGGACTAACCTCTGTCATACGGTTTTCATTTTATGTGCATGCTATACAAACACAACCACCACAAATATGCATTACAGGCTGCCTGGGACTCACTACTGAGGTGAATTAGCACTGTAGTCTGACCTGTTGAAAAGCTTAACCTTTAACCTGCCAGGCAATGGCGGTTGCAATTTGCAAGCCATTCTTGTGTTGAGTGGCTGAAAACATGCTTATTTACTTGTGTAAAGCCATAAATGAAATGGGTTGGGTGAGCTCAGCTTACTTCCCAGTTCACAGACCATGTCGCAAAACACTACCACATGTTCAGCAAGTAATTCAGCATGAGGACTGAACGCTACTGCACTGTGACCCAAATTCACTCTTCAGAGAAAGAAGAGTTTCTTCTAATCTGGAGTGAAAAGGAGAGAATTCAGAGTGACTTCCTTTTTAAGTAACTTCCCACTATGCTTCCAAGAAAAAGAAATTCAAAGGAATTGTTTGAAAATAAGTCATTTGCCCTCATGAAAAATCTGCATAAGCTTATAACTCGAGAAACTGAAATCCTCTGCGTAACTGCACTGATGCACTTATCGTTAGAAGTATATGTTTCCTCTCGCTGCCCACTGGTGAGTCTCAGCTCTGTAGGGCGAAGCATTAATTCACTCACTTTTCCATCTCATCTGCAAAGGCTGCCAGTGGTGCTATTTAGGATTAACTGTAGAGACGGAGTTGGGAGGTGGACAGAAATGTCATTTCCTACTCACAGGTTTTGCAAGATTTATCACTTATCAGTTTTTTGAAAGATGCATCGTTTCGGGATGTGAAGCTCTCCCATGCTAGACCTGCTCTTGTCTATCAAATGAAGCCAAATCAGTAGATAACCCAGGTTTAGCAAACTGGATGTTTTGTAATGGAGATAGCTGGATAATAACTATTTCTAGATCAAAGTCAGCGACTAGGCGTTGCTCTTGGCTTGTTGGCTTTTCTGTCTGACTGTATAACCACAGGTAGGCTTGAGTTGCAAAATTCAGATCAGGATGCAAACTCCATAATTTGGGAAGTGTTTAGATGCAGAGAACTGGTATGGTTCATGGAGAAGTGAGACAGGAATCAGGATGCTCAGAACCAGATCTGCATGTGAATTATGGCCAGCCTGACCACATGTTGCAGTCCTGGTCCATCTTCAATCCCAGTGCACAAGCAATTGCATCCCAGAGGAGATTCCTGATCAGCCTAAAGCCACGTTTTGGGTTTTTCCCCCCTTTCCCTGTACTTACACCTACATGCTTGCACAGACAAAAAACATACCTATCACAAAATTCTTTCATTAAAGCAGATACTTCTAACTTGTTTTCTATTTTGGTCTTGTTTGATTATTCCCTTTCCTTTCAGGTCCTACAACAATAAAGGAAAAAAAAAAAAAGCCTTACAGTATATATTTACTATGCTTCAGTAAAGACATAGACAAAAAGGTTTATTTCTCTCTCACTTCAGAAGCTTTACATTATCCAGAAAAAGCTCATGAGGCAGGAAGGGTTGGGGAGGGATGTGAGGGAACAGCACACTATATATATTGCTGCTCTTCACTGCTTTCATATACATACCGTAGGCAGCTGCAGCCCTACAAATTTTAGGTTAAAATGGGACACAAGCCCTGGGATATATCAAAGAATACGAAAAGATGACACAGCAAGCAACAGAGATAGAAGAGGATAAAGCAGAACACGGATGTACAGGCTTGGTTTACTACAGTTGTAGGCACACTGGAGCATCCACAGCCCATACTGGTACTGAGATCCTGCTTTCATTTATTTTCTGAAATTGGGGTAAAATAATAATAATAGTAGCAATGATAATAATAATGATAATAAAAATAGCACCATCATTCCAGGCTGTGTGACAACCTACTTTCTGAATATTGGTGAGAAGTGCAAGATTTGTTTTCAGAAGAAATTTTAATGAAAAACCTTGGGTCTAAAATTGCAGTTTGCAGAAAAACTAATCTTGGATGGGATCCATGTCACAGCCTTCCACCATATTTAAAAGTTGGCTTCCGTGGTGAATATCAGCATTTGAAACAATATTGCTGTTAATGGTAGGATCGCATTTGTTGATTATGAAGAAAGAAGCAGATTTCCTTCAAAGAGAGGAACTAGTATTCCCCACTGGTTGAGACCTTGCTATGATAGCTCTGCAGTCAGAGCCTGGCAATAATTACACCTTGGGTTTTGCGGTCATTTTGGATTGGTGTGAACATGATAAATGACATGTTTTAATTTGAACTATTGCTCAGCAGGCCTGTTCAGGTAGGCAATAATTCACTCGAGCAGGCAATAAACCTGAACAGGTAATAGCCCACACTTTGAAGTATGCCAGCAAACTCTTTAGCAACAAAATAAATATGTACATGAACTTCCGCCATAAATTGTCTTTGGTGAGGCAGACCTAGTAAGAGTTTCAGAGCTGGCTTTTCAGGTACTCATGAGGAGCAGAATGAGTCAGTGGGCAGATCCTACTACTGCCTTAATTCTTTGAAGCTGGACCAACGAACTGGTCCAACATCCACTGAAGTTAGTAGGAGTCTTCTGTTCAATGAAGGCAGAGTGACTAAGCTGGTAGGGCAGTTTGGTCCTTTTATTAACATAAGTAAATTGCCCTCCCATGAAACCATGGACTTATAAATGAGCCTTTTCCTATGCAGTCAACCAAACTGCAAAAATGCAGCACCAATGTGCAGAGTAGCTTTGCTACAGCTCGGAAGAGATACACGAGGGTCCAAATGGCTCAGACTCTCAGTGCTCAGGAAACCTGCTGGTGAAACCATGTTTGCACAGCAGTTTTCTTCACAGCATTCCTTTAACTGCTTTTGAACAAGGCTGTTTGTCAGACATTACATTACTTTTATATTACAAACACAACCTTTTCAACCTTTGGGCAAACGCATCCATTGTTTTAGTTACTTATGCCACTATGTTTTGTGCAAATTACTCCAGACTTGCTGGTAACTTGTTCCCATCACCACGGGATGCTGTTGCAGAGGCAAGAAGAGGCGCCTTGGTTTCCTTTTCTTTTGGCTGCCAGTTGGTCTTATTTTTATAGGTCGGGACCTATAGTGTTATCACTGATTACCTTAACGCATGTTAACTTGTGATAGGTGGGAAAAATAATTCAAAGAGTAACATGACTCAAACCAACTTGCTTGAGTTTGGTGTGTGAAACTCTCTTGCCTTCTGCTTTATAATAAACAAGGGAAAGAATTCAAAGTCAGAAGAAAAAACAGCAACAGATTGAATGGAAAGAGACAGTTTATCATCAACTGGAGACGGCTGAGAGTCCCAATTGTTCTGCTGCCCAACCGTGCTTTCACACCAGAGACCCACAGCAGAGGTATTTTGAGATACTTCAGTCTCTGAGACTGTGCCTAGTGCAGGATGATCCCCAACCTGTTTGCAGAAACATCTCCATCAAATCACCCCAGAGGACAGGGCAGCGTGTGCCACCATCCTCTGGCTGTTAGGAGGAACCTTTTTGCGGTGATTCACCGTGCATAATGTTGTTTGCCTCCTCATCGATAATCATTTACCTTTAGAAACGCACAGAAAATTAATTTCTGTGCTGGGCTCTGAATCCAGATTTACATTCTTTCCTTACTTGAAGTTGCCCAGCTCTGTCATTCTGGTTTGATCCATCCCAGGAACAAGATCCAGCAGCTTCCTTCAGATGCGAATCTGGACCTGAAAGCCTTCCTTCTCCCTTCCCACACCATCTGGGAGCTGGGATTTTCCATCTTTTGTTAAAATAGTTATTTGCAAAAGGAGGAAAGGGTTGAGGGCAGTTCACCACGTTTATTTCACTTGGTATGTGTTTGCCTTTGCTTTAACACAGGCTGTTTTCATGCCAAATGACAGTTCTATTTGTTCCCCCACCCCCTTTTTTTGTGTAGCTTATGTAGAACATCTGGTTTTAAAAGTGTCGCAATTTCTAAACATATTCTAATGCTCTTGGGATCAGAATATCAACAACTGTCTATTGCGGTAAACCGCATGTCTGGAAAACATTCCTGCAAACTGAGTTCTTAAATAAACATAAAGCATCTATAACACATAATGCAAAGCAACATTCACTCGTAAACTCAATATTTAGACCAGATGAGGTGCAAAATACGGTTTTTCTGGACTGAGCCATCACGATTTACAATAACATTGACGGGCTTTCCGTTGTATACAAGAGAGGGCAGAGGTGTGGCATGCAGATTGGAGCCTTTCCTTAAGTGCTCATTCTGCATTTAAGTCCCATCTTGTGAGATTTTCTTGCTCCGATTGGAGAAAGAAGACTAGGAGTATGTCCTCTGAAAAATTTCTATTGTTATTAGAAAGTGGGAATCTAAAAGGGAACTGTAAAGGACCGACAGATTAGAAATGCCTGTATCTGATAAGCCTGATCATCTTGTGTAATATCTGCATCTATGCTAATTATCTGCATACATATGTCTGAAATCCAGAGGCAATTCAGAGATAGTTTAAAGATTAAATAAACTAAATAAGACGGTGAAAGGAAAATTGCAGTAAATTGGTCTGAGTGGGAAGCTTTTGTTATTTTCAATCATTATTATTATTTATAGGGTGTGGAAAGTGGAACCATAAGCAACTTTATAGAGATATGCAGTCATACTTAAAAAAAAAAAGGTTTCACTTTGAAAACCCCCTCCACACTGGTTTTAGAAGCATTTGCTCTACTCTTAATGAGGAATAGTACCGAAGTGAATAAACACTGCAAATCACTTTTTAGGAGTATTGGTGAAGTTGGTTGACTGGAAATGGAAACGCTGAAAACTCATTAAACTATTGCTAAATGCTATAAATGTATTTTGATTATTCTTCCAGATTGCTATTTCTTAAAAATACTAACTTCTTTCCCCTAAAAAGAGCACCAAATACTTTCTTCCAATTATTTCTTTAAGAATTTCTACTGTAAACTTAATGCAAAAATGTTTTATAAGGAGAAAAGATAAATATATATGCTTAGGCTGATGTAATTACATCTGAAGGTTACTGAGAAGTCTACTGAATCCACCTCCTGCGGCATCTCAAAGTTAAGGTTTATCAAGAGAAAATTGAAAAATTAAGTCAAGCCTTATCATTTCCTTCCCTAATATTAAAAAGGGCTGGATCTTTTTTTTGATGATTAACATCTGGAGTTATGTAAGGTAAGATAAGGGTATTAGAACATCTCACTTCCCTGTATAAAGAAGATCATCTGAACAGTATGGAAATGAGGGCCTCCACCCTAATACCCCATTATGCAACCGAGAAGATGTTTTGGCCCAAAATCTGCACATATCAGGATGAAAACCCCTCCCTTCCATGTTCACCACTGGAAATACGCACCACAGGCTGGACCTAAGTGATCACTGGGGGATGGATCCTGCTTGCTTTGAAGACTGAAGACCTCTTTTGAGGAATTTTAGGTCTCACAAGGATAAATGCTTAAGTTCTATTTTTTTTTTCCCCCTCTTCCATAATAAATTCAAAGTTTTGCATTGCTAGCGTGGGTTACTGGGCTGATCTGGTGTAACTGAAACTGATTCTCCTTCGAAGCTCAAACGAATGGTTTCTAGAAAGCAGAGCCATTTTCAGTTTACTGGAAGCGAGTAAAATTTTAACAAATCAATCAGAGTGAAAAAGGCTGAGCATTCAGCTGAACATGTATCAAGCTTGAAACAACTGTGCTCTAATGCAAAGCGGATTTGTGCCAACCTGCAGGGACTTCTCAGTCACGGCACTCCCTGGGGATTTACCAGTGCGGTGTGGTTTGGGACCAGCAAGCAGCTCAGCCTCTCGCTTCTGCGAGTGACGTTGGAGGAGCCGGGCTGTTAGCAGTGACAATTAGCTGGCTGGTGTCATCCGTACAAAACAACTGCTTTCTGCCAAGTCTAATCACTATACTATGCACCTCACCTTCTTGAATGAGAGGTCCCCATTCAAGCATGTAGTTTATGCAAAAACACATGCTGCATTCATTATAGCTGAATATTAACGAACACCTTGAATTCTTGGAGCATTGTCGGTATCAGGTCTCTTGGCTGCCGCTAGGACAGAATGCCTTATGGGAAGCTTGATGCCCGGCCAGGACTCAGATTGCAAAGCATACACATCTTTCTTTCAATATATTGAAGAATCCACTCAACCTTACATATCATCAAAATACTTCCTAAACATATGTGGTTTTCTAAAATGTTTACGTTGGGACTGCAATGACTCTGGAAAACTCCGGCTTTCCTTTTCCAGAAGCTGGAAAACAGGGATTACTCTACTGAAGGTTTTAAAAGACTTAATTGTTTCATAATAATTTTTTTCTCTGGCTTTTAGCAGTTTTGATAAAATCCTGTAAGAAAACGTAAAGAATAAGCCCACATAAGGGCAGTTTAGAGCTTAGCTTGTGTTGTGTCCTCCTGCTCATTATATGTTTGAGGTAATGACTAGCGTATTGCCATAAACTCATAACTAGTCGCATTTTCCAGGAATCTGATCTATCCATATGTTTGCATGACCTTCATCACCTGAATACTTGAAAACTTTGCAAATTGTTGTGTCTCGTCATACGACTTTCCTGTGGAGCACAAAAAAGTTTTCCATATTTTTAAAGACTGTCAAACTGTTGTAAGGGGTAAATAAAGTCACAGAGGAAGTCTGTGGTTGCGTGACAGCAGAAGGTGGATCACCTGAATACCAGTTCAACGTCCTGCCTCTGAGATCGCCCTTGCTCTACACATAAAATAAAACCACATCTTACTGAGAGACTCTTGTGAGTCTTATTAACATACTTCTTAAAGCTGCATCCAATATAATATCACATTTCTTCAAATACCCTGTTTCTTCAAAGTATTAAGTCTTTGGCATTTTCTGTTGAGTACGCTGGAAATAAATGTTTCTGTTATTATTCCCAAGGTGTAATATTTATTATTTATTCTAAAGGGTCGTGGACATAGACATCTCACACGACCTGGGGCCAGGGCTCTCCCCAGTTTCTGTTCCATCCTGTCGCAATTCATTCCCCTGACCTCAGGGACTACCTTGTAGCCTCTGCAGATACCCAACTGGCCCACCACTGATCCCTCTGGGGTAGCTGTAACCTTCTGAAACAACAAGGGAGAGCACTCAAATGAGACACCCCTCGTGTGTCCCTATAGGAAGGGGACAGCACTTTTGAAGAGTTCAGATGTTCACCGTCATGTAAATTCTGCAGCGGAAAGTCTCTTATCCGATTTCCCGGTGTCACTTCAGAGTTTGCATTTAAAGGGAGCCGTTTCATAAACTACAACATATAAAAGCTGGCTAGGATCAACCCAACTCTGCGATTTAACTGAAATATGCCTTGAGATATAAGCGGGCAGAGGAGGTGCTTCTTTAAAGAAACCAACCCCTGGATTTTGGATAGGATTAGGCACAAATATCCTTCTGCTTTTATAAATATGGACAAAAGGAAACAGGAAGATAGATCTGTCCACGAAGAGGAGGTCTATTAACCATAATGCTGCTCTATTCAAGTGATAGTTTTATCTTTGTATTAAAACAAAAAGGGTAAGGCTAGATATTACTTTTTTTTATACTGATAGTTCCAAACCTCATAAAATATTAGTGTCTGTATCAGCTATAAGAATTAACAGCTCCAGATTCTTCAGTGTTGCGCTCTTCAATTTTATTTTATCACCAGTTTTTCAGTTGTCTGTTTGTGTGTACGTGTACGTATGTGTGCGTGCATGTGCACATGCACACATCCCGTCCTTCCGAAGCTGTTTGGCTGGTGATGAATAGGCTTATAATCGCTCAGTAAGGCCGTATGGGAGGGTTTGCAAGTGGCACTCCTGATTCCTTTACATCAGAGGTCACTATTGTACAGTAAGATCCTGATAGGAGATAATGATAACATGATGGAAGAAAAAAAAAACCACATATAAAAACCAGAAGAAAACCCTGGCTTTGATGGCGTGGATTGTTCGCCAGTTAAATAACTTTCTAGGTGCAAAACTAAAAAATTCTGTCAGGCATCTCAGTCCAAAACTGCCCTTTTTAAATGTTTGGGAGCCAATGTAAACACTAAACTCAGTATGATGTTTGCATTCACTTACCCAATCTAACTTTTATTAACAATTAATCCATCAAATTTCAATGCCTATAAAATCTCCTGAGTCACAAGCTCCTCTGGAAGCCTGTATCTCAAAAACAAAAATTGCAATTACTGGCATTATTTTTTGATGCAGAATCAAATTTAAACTGGGTTTTACAAACTGAAGAATTATCTGCATTTCTACTGTCTAAAGGCATCAGAGTCCCTTAAAGCTCAAACACAGTGCAAATACATAGGAACTACAGGAGGCAGCCAGTACATATGGAACAGATAAAGGCCACATAGTTTATTGAACCTTGTGGCCTGCTGATGTAACAAAATAAGCTTTGCAATGAGCAGTCAGATCTTAACATCAGCTCGCTCCTTCGCTAGAGTGTAATAGATGATAGCTCTCAGAGGGCCAGATTTGGATCCCCATATTTATCAGGAGTCTTACTTCAGGCTCTGGCCCTCAGTACGCCGAATGAGGGATTTAGAAACATTCATTTGTAATATTTTCTCTTCTCTGAGCAAAGTGTGGTGAGAGGCAGCTGGAAGGTTTCGTGTTCCAGCAGTTCAGGGGAAAGAGATCCTGAGACCAGCTATATGAAATCTTTTAAGTACTGATGAGTCCTTTTCTTTCGAACAGGTAAACAGCTCTTTGTCGGGGCAAAAGCAATTTGGACTGAACTTTCTCATCACTGCAATAACCACTTGCTGAAATTTTAAACCAACTAGAGGAGCCAAAGCAAGAAACGTGTGCCATTGCCTTTACCAGCTAGCAGCAAGGAGTCCATTGCTCTTGAGAGATACCCAATTTTCTTTCATTTTCTGTGCTGCTTTTTTTTTTTTTTTAATTTTAAACTCAGCCTTCCCAGGATTCAAAGTCTAATCACTCTGGGATCATTAGTAATGAAATCAGCCCATGAGAGTCTGGTGTAAGAAGAAAGGAGAAAGTTCTCACACACCTTAAACCTGGTGCTAATGGAAATACCCTAAATGCTGATGTAGACCGCAGCGTGGGTGTCTTTGAGGGAAAGTCTAAAGGTATCTCAAGAAGCCAAAGAGCTATTCCTGTGTGTTTGGGGACTGTCACCTCTGCAGGTGGAGCAAACTCAGCCTCCAAGGGTACAAACCCAATGCTTGTGCCCATATTCTCCATGTGCCTGTACAGAGATGCTCGTGATGATAAACTGCAGCTGTGGCAGTGAGTTTTGGCTCATAAGGACTGCTTGTTTGCTCGTAGCACATCTATTAAAACACAGAGATTTTGTTGCTTGAGGAGACATTTTTTGAATGGAGACTATGGAGCTGTGAGAAGAATGGGTAACTATTTACTCTCCTGCACTTCTAGCAGCTCTCCCTGCATGCTTTTCTTTCCCTGTTTATCTCCATTCTTCTGTTGGGAATTAACTAATAAGTTTCTAGGAAAACTTAGGCTGGAAGGAACCTCTGGAGAAATAGCATTTCACTGCAGCATCTCAGAGGCCTAGCCTGTATTGTCTCCCCACGAGTCACCTATATCCTCCCAGACATACAAAAGAGAAGGTTAATGTCGTTCTTGCTATACAAATCCTTTTACAAATGTGCATTCATCAAACATCCATCTTCTCTTCAGTGAAGAGCAGAGCATATTCCTAACCTGTTCCTGCTCTGGAAATGCACTGCTGGTTCTCCAGACCACACTCATACATCCACTCTGCCCACTGAAACAAAGTGACCAAACCACAGGATAAACTAAATGTAAGTACATTTGATTCCATTCATAATATAGCAGATATCTACACAGAGCACCTTCTAATGTCCTGTTTTCAGAAATCTGCAGGGAATGAGAAGGACATTTCAAGATTACGCACAAACTGAAAGCTCTGAAAAACTTGCAAATACTAAAATTGATGTAGATGCCTCCTGTGGGTAGATAACACTACGAGAGAAAAGACAGCTGCTCACCGGCAGTCGCCTAAGGTAAGCAGGGCTGAATGGAAAGGATTCCCAGTCCTGGCAGCCAAAGAAATACAATGAGTCAAACAAGATCTAGTGCAGCTCAGGAGTCAAGCAGGTCAGTCTCAAGCCCTGATGAGAAAGAAGGGGTCCTGGTCACCAGTGGCATGAGCAGATAAAAAGATCCAACAACAGCATGGAGACATGCCCCCACTGAGTGAACAGAGGAAGGTCACGCAGCTCTGCCTCAGTGCCCTAGGCTGGCAAAGAAACCACTGAAGCCCTGTTGAAAAGATTATTGCCTGGTGGTATTCTCTAAATTATCTCCAAAATGTTCTCTTATCCTGATAAACTGAGAAGGAAATTTGATCTTTTGCCTACAAAGACAAAAGAGGAGCAAACATTCACAATACAATAATGTGTTAGTTCACAAATAATAAGAACCTGAGCTCATTTTCCACCTCCTTAACATTTTCTGTGTTGTGTGGGTAGCAGTCACGGGCCAATTGTTTCTAAAGTCATTGTATCTGTTTTGGTTTAGGAGATGAGACTTAAACACTTCTGGATCAACTATTATTTTTATCTATTTTTTTGCAATAACATATGACCTATGAAAATATCTTCCTAGGAACTGCTGAGATACACACACAGACCGATCATGAAGCTTTCATGAGAGCTTGTGGTCTAACCAGGGGGAGCACTGGTTCAGTCCTGATCACCTTTCATCTTCCAAAGGTTAATACACTTCATTCCATTTTGCTCATTATGTTGTGGACCTCTTAAAGGAAAGTCTAAAAGCAAAGGATTTTTGTGATTCTTGCTCCTAGAATGATGTAATTTTCCATGGGCAGATTTCAGCACAATTCTTCACATGGGAGAAATGAAGATTTATCCCCAGGGAACAGATATCAGGAAAAAAAAGACCTACAAGAGAATACTTAACATTCAAAGTCATACAATTATATATTTTAGTTTAAAAATATCTGATCCTTCATACAATAGTTCATACACTTTAAAATGAGGTTATATATTTGCCATAGAGCCCTGTGATGACACACTCCCTATCAAGCCTTCGTTCTACATCCTGTTCTCTATTTCCATGGTTCCCTCAGATTTGCATTTCAGTGATGCCCCTTGGGATCCTCAAGATGAAGCATACTACTGAATTGTTAAAATAATTTCATGTCTTTATTTAATACTTTTTTACCATTAAAGGACAGGAATTGTATGAGAAGTTTGCAGCCTAACACATAAGAAAACAATTATTTAGATAAAGGAGATCTGCACAGCTTATTTATTTCTTGTTCTTCAACCTATTACATGACATCATTTTAATATAGAAGTACTTTGTAATTATGATGCCTTTACTGATAATTCTTTGTTGTACACCACTGGATCTTCCTTATCTGAGCCCAGAGATCTTTTTAGAGATTTTATACTCACACCTTAATGAAGTCCCACAAAAAGTCTTTCAACCTTCCCAACCCTTTGCTTTGCTTCGGTGTGCTCAGCACGGCTTTTTCTTTAGTTTTCACATTTTAAGCTTTAATCTTTGCCTAGAGGGCAGCAAAACAGCATCTCCTGAGGACTCCAATACCTAAATTTGCTTCCCTTATTCAGCGAAGGACCACAGCCTCTTCTTCAGTATTTCTAACGCTGCGCTGGAAGGTACAGCCAAAACGTAACCAACCTTGGCCAGCGTGGCTTGGCACGGGCACGGCGTGGTTAGCCCTGCCTGTCTCCCCACTGACCTAACAAACCAAGCTGGGACCTGCCAGGAAAGAGCCTCCACTAGCCATCCCTGAAGGGTTTTGTCAAACCTGCTGCCAGCGACCCACCAGCTATGAGGTAGTGTCTCCGACTGCTGGGCTGGAGATTGCAGGACTAACTCAATTATTTAATGATGGGAGAGACATTACTGCTGAGACTAGAACTTGCAGCTCTAGTTTATGGGCCTAAATGGGGACTGTGAAGAAATGCTGGAAGCAAGACAAGCGCACAACTGTTCAGTTGCAAAACCTAAACGTCTGTAAGATTTTCTTCCTGTGAGGTATGCAGCTGAGACGCTGCTTCATGGATCAAAAGTCACCTGGCTAGTGGAACGAGAACGCAGATAGGCAAGCAGCCTGGGTGCTCTTTTCTTTTTAACCAAAAAAAACCCCCATAAATTCAAAACCAAACAACCTCCAGAAATATCTCTCCAGATCTCGCAAAGCTCTGAGGAAAGAAACGTGCCCAGTGGGACTTACCCCACCGTTACCCACCAAAGTATTTGAATTCCACGAGAAAATGCACTTGAAGCAGAAGTGAAGTATTTCCTAGATTAGGGCAGATAACACCGAAGTTGAAAATGTTGTTGCCCCCCAGCAAAGAAAAACATCTGAATAACCCCTGAGCAGCAGGGCTAATAAATCTGGCTTCTCATGGCTTTGTGTGTCTTGACTGGCTCCTCTGATGCCTCGTGAGGGATCCTGCTGTAGTTTTATCCATCGGGGAAGGCGTGACTGGGGCCCTTCTCCTCTACCTTGCTCTCTATTTTCATAAGCCTGAATAGGTACATTTTCCCCGTGGCATCCCCTTTTTTTGTCTTCTGTTAAAATTGACCAAAAGGATTAAAAGTCAGCCAGGGAAGATAAGATGGACAGAAACAGGATAGGATAATAGTCTTTCCCCTCTCGAAAATGAGACAATGTGCCAGAAGAAAGTAATTACAATTTAAGTTAGCTATTTCGAGATATGAGGGCAGAACACATGCAGGAGTGTCATCCCCTCAGTATTTGGAATTACTTAATCTTGCTGGGAGACAGTAACAAAAATAATAATAATAAAGACTCACAGCTAGGGTCCAGCCCTAGCAGACATTTGCAAATGTTTTCAAGTGTCAGTGCAGGAGGGATAACCCCTGCTTGCAGCCAGAACAGAGCGACCACTTTCTATCTAGCACTGCCTCTGTCCTGTTTCTTGTGCACAGGTCTGGTTATGGTGAGCTACAAACCATTCTGGTTTTCTTTGTGGATGCTTGAACCCCCTCAAAAAGCAGAGAAAGCTAGCGGAGACCTCAACCCAAATTTACCGGAATTTGAAATTTGCCTGAACTGGTTTGTCCGAGTTCTCTGCTCACACCGATACTCGGAATTCACAGCACACTCATACCCACACTCACAGGTTGCTCTGAATAACAAACGCAACCTTCCCTTTTATCTCTGGTGAAAATGGAGAAGCAAAGCAAGATGGCTTGTAAAAAGCATTTTATATGCAAGACAGACTGGAACATCAGTGGTGTAATAAAGTAAATAAGATGGCAATTGACTTGAGACATGTGGGGTTTACCCCAATTTTTTGTTTACAGTTGAAGGTCGTAAGCTATACAAACCTCTATTGATCAGAGTCCTCTTTGTTTAAACAGAACCTACTGTATTTATTTGTGCTGTTCCTCTAAAGTCAAACAAAAGGGGACAGTTTTAAGTAAATCTCTGCATGACATTGCTGCCATGTGGTTCATTCACTCAGTATACAGATGTTTTCAATCTGTACAGTTTGTCTTTCACATCCATATGAGATGAAGCAGGCTTGATTTAGGCTGGGAATGATGCCAAAGAGAGAAGATACATCATTAACCCTTAATAAACGACTTATGAAGTATCCCTGGTTTATTCATTAAAAGGACTCCATGAAGTATTACCATAACACCTTACAAGTGGTAAGAATGCTTTACTTGTCCGTAATATTATGCGACAGGAAAACAAAATGCTTGGTGTGGGAGATCCTCCCCTTTCATTCCCTTGCACACTAATATACAGGCTAAAAATAAGCATCTACCCAAACTTAGCATTCAGATAACGAACGTTGTCAAGAATGAGAAGGACAGAATTCATTTGGGTTTTGCATTGCAACTGATGCGCTGCAAAATCAGGACCCTGTGTCCTGGGCATCACACAAGTCTTTACAGAACTAGTTCTTGCTTTACCACCTTAGCACATCCTAGATGCATATACTTAATACATACTATAGGCATTTACTCAATACATACTACACATAAGAGACAAGATGGTGCCTCTCATTACACAACTGTGGAACTGAGGCAGCAGATTAAGAGACTTTCCCAAGATCACGTGAGAGGGATGTAGCAGAGCCAGGAACCGAACCAAGCTGCCCCAAAACGCAGCCCAGGGAGTTCCTCACGCGACCAACCCTCCTATATTGTTTCCGCTCTGCTTTCCTCAACATCCCTTTCTCCTAACAAACTATTACAGCTCTTGACAAACATTGGATGTGTGTTATGCGCAGCATCGGGCTCGTACTGAATACAGGAATATTAGCAGCAGCTACTGGCTTGGAAGCAATTGGGGGAAAAAAGGACACAGCTTTTTCTTCAGACAGTTTACAGGGCTTTGCATGCTGAGTCTATTCTTACTGTATCATTCGGCAAACAATCTGTTGCATCACTACAAAGAAGAAACTGCTGATCTAATGCAACTAATAGACAATCTCATTCAATCAGCTTCTTCCTTTATTAAAACATGCAAAACACGGTAGTGAGTTTAAACCCGCTGTGCCAATAGTAACATCTCTTGATTTTAGCAGGGAGCAGTGTGGCTTGGCAAATAAATAAAAAAATCAGAATTGATTGGTTTTTTCCTTCTACTCCAGCTCAGTTAGAAGGCAGAAATTCACCACAGCACTTAGCTTAAAAAATTCAGAATTGAAGGCCACTGCTCAGAAATGTGGGCTGAAAAGACTGCTCCCTGCTATCAAGCCTTGTCCCTACAGATTTTACAGCCAGTCCTATGCAGTTAGCAGGAGAAAAAGCCTGTGAAGTTGGAAGATACTCTGCCCCATTTCAGGTTGTGTTTGAAGAAGGGGCTATACATAGTCACATGTATGTTCAATTATTCATTTTCCAGGAGGTGTTTGAGTCAGGGAGAGCAGGCTCAGCACATACCATAAAAATACTTCTACTCCTTATTCTCAAGATCTGCGCTACAGGTCAAACAAGCTACACTCAGTCATGGGACATTAAGTCCCTGGATCTTGAACTCCAGCTGACTGCCTCACCCAAGCTTTTGGGCTAAACGAGCATCTCCCCAGCCTAGATGCTAAACGAAGAAGTCAGCGGGTCAGGCTTCTCTTAACCCCGCTGCCAAGAGAGCTCCTCTCAGGACAGCTCTTGCACAGCCCAAACCCTCCCTAGACACTGCACAAGCAAGGAATCAGTCGAACACAGTTTTTTTCCACCTCCTTCCCTACCGTAAAAACCTAACTCCCCCCAGTGCTAATCCCAGCGCTAGAGACACAGCCCTTTTCTAGCTGACTGGGGGAATTACTTAATTCGGCGCAGCTGGCCCAGCCCAGCTCCCCACACAGCGCAGGCAGCCAGGGCTCGCAGCTGGGAGCCCTCGGCCCAGCCCACTTTAACCCCCTCCCTCGCGGCGGCAGCCCGCCGCGGTCGGAGGTGAGCCCCATCGGGGGGCACAGAGGGGAAATTGGGGTGCCCGGGCTGGGAAAGCACCTGCTTGGCTGCCATTGGACTGGTTAAACAAGCCCCTGCTTAATTGCAGGTGCTAAGCACGGGGTGCTAAGCATGCTGCTTCTCCTGGGGCAGAGCTCGAGGTTGCCTAGCCTGGCCACGTCCCCAGCTCTGCTCGTGCTCGTGGCCCCTCTGGAGCACAAGGAGTGCAGCTGGGTGGGAGCCTGGACCCCTTGCAAAGCCAAACGCCCAAAGATCAAGAGGTTCACAGGACAGTGATGGATGAGAACTGGAAATACCCAAAAATGAAGGTGGATGGTTGAAAAGAGGTCTCTGAGGAAGGGCTCTGACCATTGGGCTGTGATATAAAACAGGACAGTCATCACCTCCATGTTATGGTCTTCAAAGTCTTGGACTCTGCTCCGTTCCTAGGAGGAACGGTTTTGGGTGCCCCTGCTGGGGAGCGACCAGCATCTGCACATCAAGTGTTCTCCGTGTGAAAATGTCAGACAAAATTGGGGGAATCACAAATGAAGTCAAGTGAAATACGGTGATTTGCTCCAATTCATAAACCAAGTCAAGAGCAAAACCAGCCTAGAGCCCAAGCCCACTGAGTCCTAGTCTTATTCACCAGCTTACACCATCCCAGCTACACAGCCTACAACCATATGGAATAGACCTTTTTGGAGATACAAACTCCTCTTAAAAAAAATAAGAAAAGCAGACTGTTTCATCCATGGTACTTTAACAGAAAGCTTCTTCAGCGAGACTATTTTAAAATCAGTTACTCATTTAAATATGGGGCAAGAACGGGGGATTTAGGGGGAGAAAGGGAGCCACGGTTACTGGCCCCTTTTTAGGTTTTAAACCAAACCAGAGACAACAGTCAAACTTGGGACAATCCTGGGTAAACCACAAAAGATGGCAGCACTTCTCATCATCCTAAAACAACAACATTTTTCCAAGTTTTTTCAATCAAAAATGCTAGCAAGGCCACCCTGGAATTTGCTACCATTTTTCCTTACCCAAAGCTATTTTTCAACACAAGTATTGAGTTTACATATTAATACACCACTAAAAACAGGATGAAGAGATTGGAATGTTGGAGTTACTGATTTGTTTGGGATTTTCTAAGAAAAAATAAAATAATTCTGTTCCACCAGTTTTCTTTTTTTTTCTTTCTTTTCCTTTTTCCTATTAAGTGACTGTTTCAAATTAATAGAAAGAGGATGCAGCATTTCTTGGGTTTTATTTTATGGGTTTTCCCAGCATATGGAATCTTTTTAAACATGAGAAGCTGTGGGTAATATGTTATTATATGCATATTTTAAGTTAACCATTCTTTATATCTTTCTCAAAAGAAAAGATTTACCATGTTTATGTCTAAGAAATATGTTTATTTGGAAAATTTACTCCAACTCTACTTATTTCCTTTACAGGGATGTCAACTGGAAAACTATACTAGCATTTTTTATAATTAAAATTAGGGTGGAGCAGAAAGCAATCATTGCTTGTCACTTTTCTAGATCATGGAAGCTTTCTGTAAATCAGACTTGACAGGTTCAAAACGTTATTTTCTGAGCTTTGTTCCTTTGCCAGTAAGGCCATTTTTAGGGTGGTGACAGAACTCCTGACCTGTAATGCCAGTGAGCCCATTGGCACATCCGAGAGACCACAGGAACCCACATTTCCAAACGTGGCTACTAAACCGAAATACCTTGGGGAGGAGGTGAAGGGGGAAAGGAACAAGGGGAGGATTTCTAAAGACCAAACTGGCAGAAGGTGATGGCCATCGAAACCTCCAGGTCTCCCAGGAGCTGCTGAGCACTGCTAGAAAGCAAGAGTCACGGGTGAACTGGAAAAAGTGAAAGCAGCCAAAATCAGCAGCCACAGTATGAAAATATGAAGAAAATGTGTACGTGACCCTGCTCACCTCTCTTAAAATAGATGTCATAACAAGAGGTATTACTGGGCTGCCATGAGCGTTAACAAACGTTTCTAAAGGCTTCATCAGCGATACTTTGCCTAGATACATTGCCAGCCATAGGCGGTATCCACAAACCTGTGGAAACATCCACTGAATCTAGCACCTCAGCTGATACCGGGCCCAGCTGAAATCTAAGTACACAGTTTACTTTTCTCCTTCCCCGCTAACCTAAAGTACTAGAAGAAACGTGCTGCCTCCCAAGACGGATTTCTCCAAATACAGCTTAAAAAATTACATTCAACTGACAGAAACTAAAGAGAAAACTAGTTTTATGTAAGACTTGCCTGCTGAAAAGAAAATTTCTTTTTTGGCTCAGGAAAGACATTTTAATTACACGGGAAAAATTATATGAAGTTGTTACTAAGCGATAACTGGGGAGGCAGGTTTTTGGATTCAAATTTGTGTGACTTTGGGATTTTGTCTGGGTACGTGTTTAGCGTTTCTGTGTGTCAGAACTGGCAAGTCATGCTGAACGTAACATTTATCTCCTCTCTGTGCTGCAATTCAGCGTTGATCTGGGTGACACCAAGCTAACGCGGAAGGCTTTGTGTGACTTTGGGATTTTGTCTGGGTACGTGTTTAGCGTTTCTGTGTGTCAGAACTGGCAAGTCATGCTGAACGTAACATTTATCTCCTCTCTGTGCTGCAATTCAGCGTTGATCTGAAATTTCACAGGAGGGTGACACCAAGCTAAAGCGGAAGGCTACGACACCTGCTCGCACGGACTGCCCCTTCCCAAACTGCCCGGCCCTTGGGGCAAAGACAAAATTCAATTCTGAATTATTGTAGAAAACAGAGCGATCATGTTCCGCAGGTAAAGAAGTGAACCATGGTCAAAGAGTGACCACGGCCTGGAGACACTGGGGGAAAAAGGGGGGGAAGTTATATGAGCTCCTGGGGTCGATGGAGGGTGGCAGGACCAGGAAAGCTGATGTCTGCGGGGGGTGACAGGCAGAGGTGGAGCCTCCAGCATGGAGGGCTCTGAATTTGGCAACTTCTGAGCATTCAGCTGGCCTGTGGGAGCCGAGTGACAAGCCAGTTGACTCCGAGTTAAACCTAGACTTGCTTCTCCAGACCTTGTTCTAGACCACTGGTCTAAGCGATAAACGCAAGTGGGTCTAACCAGCAGCCTTGGCGTTACTCTCCAGTTCTGCACAAGCTCTCACACCACCTCCATTTCACAGTGCCACCCACAACACCCCCCTACAGATGTCCTCAGGAGCTGGATGAGGACTTCCACATTTTGCTGTTTCAAAGGCAAACTGAGCTCGGCAGTGGAGCAGGGGTATCACCAAATCAGACCGCAACATCAGGCTAAAGCAACACAGACGTACCCTTCCTCTGTTTGACATGCCTGGCTCGGCCACAACAAGGAAAGGGGAGAGGAGCACGGCCCGCCTGCGTCTCTTTTTCCTGAGCAGGGTGTGCGAGGAAGCGGAAAGCCCTGTGGAAGAGGCAGACCGACCCTATCAGATGGGGCTGGGGCTGGCCAGACCGCCACGAATCAAAAGCCTGTAGGAAGATCATAGACAACAGTTTCTTTTTGTGCCTCATTTTGTATCCGCTTGAAGAGCCTTTGTTGCTCAACAGTTTGTACATCCATTTATTTTTTTTTTCCCCGCAGCTGTCAAACCACATTGATTTTCAGTCATTTTAACCTGGGCAGGATCAGCAAACCTACTCCCCCAGGTGAAAAGCCAGGACTGCAAGGAAACAACTCGAGTTGGCCAAGTTATCCGATTCTTCTAAGACACAAAGAATTTGTTTGCTTTGCTTATGAGAGCCAAGGGAGGGATGGCACAGAAGGCTAAATCCTCACCATCCCCCTGGTACGTACTTCACGCTTTGCTATCGATGCAGGCAGAAATGTTTCCAGGGCTTGCAATGCATTTGGCAGTGTCTTTTCAGAAAAGGACCTCTACGGAGCAAGCTCGTGTCTGAATTACATCTCAGCCCTAGGGAAGATGGTTTCTTCAGTTCCCCTTCAAGGTCAGTTGTGGGGTAACATATGTTATTCGTCTCTCAGTCTTGCTAACAGAAAATCTGACTGAGCGACATGTGGAAACTGGGAAATGAAAATAAACAAAATGAATAAACACATTTAAAGGGCTTGGGGGGAGACAGAATCCCGACCCGTGCATAACATCCTTACCAACGGGACAATGCTAAATGAAATTTGGGATTTGCATCTTGATGGGTACGGTAAATTTGAACTCTACACGACTCCAGCACATCTGCTAACCAAATAGAACCACTCTTATTACAGATGTACGGCACAGTGTAAGATCTGGGAACCAGCAAGCTCATTGCATTTGTGAATAGTATGTTTGGAGTTTTTTTGGGTTTTTTGCTCAGACATTTCTTTTAATAATTAGAACGGAGCATGGTCTTGCAGCCATTAGTATGTTTAAATGGTGTTTCAGCCCTTCTTTAACATGCTGTAGCAGGATGAACTTGTAAAGCCTCTGTGTTCCCAGCTCTGCCTCTCCTCACTCTCTAGCCGCACGTTTCCAGCTGCCCTTGCCCAAAGCCAGCCAGGCACAGCCGTGAAGCCCACCCCGAGCCCCCGCGGAGGGGGGACGCAGCCCTGACAGCCCAACGGGAGCCCTTCCGCCTGCTTGATGATTCCTCTCCAGGACGGCGTGGGCACGAGTTTCAGTGCAGCCTCAGTTATTCCTGCCGGGGATCCGCACTTAGTCAGCACAGCCCGGGGACACGTCAGCAAAGCCCAGATGGTTGTCTCAGGTACCCGATACCTTAAAAGATGTTGTTCGCGTTATCCGTGTTGTGTGCTAATATCAGGGTGGTTGTAGGCAAAACGGTCGTATGTTCTAGAAATTCAGGGCTGCTCTTTCCTGCGTGTAGCAGCTGAAATCAGACCCCACGGTAGCGTCGTAGCCCGGCTCCAGCGGCTCTCATCTGTACAGTCATGTTTGCCATTCCAGCCATAGTAAAGAGTTCCCTCACTGGCTCACCAACGCACACCCACTTCTTTCCTAAGATTTGGCTAAAGATCAGAGCAGCTTGGTCATAATAGCGTTTGGCAGTAAAAGTCTACCAAGCAACCTGGCCTGAACAGCTGAAAGGAGAGCAGTGAAGCAAAGTATGAGAGATGATTAAAAGAGACTCGAGACTCCAGAAGGAAATTTCTGGGCATCCCTTACAACCACCATATCCTTGGATTTCTATTTTTGCCTCATTCCTCTGTGTAACACTTTTGTTTTCACTCTTCCTTCCCTTTTTTTCCTTACAATTAACAAGGGAGAGGGGTGAACCCTGAATTCAGGTTACCAGCATTTGCCTGAGCCTGCGTGTGTGCGTGCAGGCACACGGGCACGGGAGAGCAACCAGCAGCACTGCCAAAGAGAAGAGCTGGAGCCAGGCTAGCTAGTGAAAAGAAGTAAATCTGAGGATAGTGAGTTATAGGGAAGTGGGTGAGAAAAGTAGAAAAATTATCACAACAGTTTCTCTCAGCCAGCTGGCATAGCTGCTCTGCTAGTGAAAACCTAGAGGCTTTCAGTGCAGTATATTTCATAAGTGAGGTATTACAACTAAATTCAATTACAAAACATCACACAAAAAGGCATTTTCGCATTTTCTACGGGAGCACTGATGTTGGAACTCAAGTGCTTTTGAGCTGGAAGCAAAACCCAAAGCCTTTGCTTTGGTTATTCATGTAACAGCATGAGACAGGCTTGGTCTTCCCAGGAGGTGGAGGATACTAGCGTCAAATCTAGGACAAGGAACTCCTCTTCAGGAACTCCCGAGGATCAATCACTGATACAGGCTTCCTGATGGACAAGATTTTGTTTGCAAAGATCCCATGGTCACGGATGCGCTCCCTGAAAAGCAGGTTTTGCAGTGCAACTTGCATCATAGCGGCCAGGTCCTGGACATACATCAAAGCCTTCACCTTATTGCAGTAGACATCAAGATGTCCTGCCTGCTCTGATCTGCGCAGCACCAGCTCTGCCGTCGCAGGGCAGGGTACCACACCTCACACCACCCCGGTGATGTTAGCGGCATCTCAGGGAATAGCCCTTGCTCTGAGTAACAGCCTGCTCAGTGATCAGTCCGAGGTGGAAAGCAAACCAGGCAGGTTTTCTACCAAATTATTCCTGTTCTTTGTAGGACTGGTCTGCTGCAGCATATTCACATGGAATTCATTAGCACATCCCTTCTGCTAATCCTCGCTGGGTTTAACACAACAGTATACATTGATTTTTCCTGGCCTCTAGGACAGCTGTGTCAAGTCAGAAGCATGTGCTTTGGGACAGGCTGAACCCAGGAGCTTGGCCCCTGAGAGATGAGAGAAATCAGGGCTCCGAAGGTTCACTTGGAGGTTCAGGTGGAGTGAATTTATATTATGATTCAAAGGAAAAATTCTGCCTCATGAGACCCTCCACCCTTGCCACCTCCTACTTTAAATACCAGGATCCACCACTGTTATCCCAAGGAGACTGACAGACGCATCCAATGCTCCGACCCAAACCATGAAGCAATAGAGAGCAGGCTCCAAATTTAAAGACACCCCCTCACATACACACACCAAAAAGAGGTCTTAAGAGTTCACTGAAGAGGACATCCACTCCACTATCACACGAATCCCCAAGAACTGTGAGGTGGTTCAGCAAGCTTGCTGCTGACAGTCTCCGCAGCTGAAGGAGAAAAAGATTCTCCTTCTTCTGCCAGCTGTGAAACTGAGCCCCGTCCAAACAGCCTTGGCTCCAAGGCAGCCACCTAATGATTCCCAGGCTTAGCTGAACATCTTTATCTCTCTAAATACCATACGATTTGGGATAGATTCAGTGGCTTTTCTGGACTACCACCACGAATAAACACGAGACACTCCCTGAAGATAAAGGTGGGGGCCATCTGCTGTACACTCAGAGGAGTCCAGACCATCAGAGCAATCGCAAACATGCGAACATCACTTCTTTAAAATGCCGGCATTGCGGCACCAGTCACGTGGTTCAACCGCACGAGCGCTGCCAAAACACTTCATGATATCATGTCGGGAGCCACCCCGCGTACGCCTGTCCTCACCCCGGATCAGCAACGCTGCTCAAACCCATAGCAAAGCCCTGCTGCCACGGAGCAACGAGTGGTGGCGATGGGGGCTAGAGCCCTGGTGGGGCAGGGTAGCCTCAGAGGAGGGATACAGGAGAGGGGAAGAGGTGGTAATCGAACCTGGTAGAGGTTTAGGGAATAGAAGGAAGGACATGAGCAATAGGAAGCAGACTTACCTCACCTTTCAGAGCTTGATCAGACTTGCACTGAGAGCAAAGCAATTTATTTCTCCATCTCTTTAGATGTTAAGTATCCAGTTGCATCCAACACTGAGTGACAGCCAAGAGCGGATGTAAAACTGTAGATGTGCAACTGTGGATACGTGGAGCTCTTACGCTTTCTGGAAAACTTTATTAATATTACAACCTAGAACCTCAGCTGTGCCCTATTAATTCCCACCAGCTGGGAATTTCATTCTATACTTAGAGATAAATCTCTAAGCCCACGTGCCCTGTCCTGCCAGGTGCTGTCATTGACAATGGTGGAGAATCTGTCCACTTTCTGTTGTCTGTATTATATCATTTATTATCCGAAACATCAGTTTGGCCATGAAATTTTCACTAGAGCTTATTTTGTAATAAATCACTTGTGTAATAAGTCACACTTCCCAATTTGCTACATGTCTCCCCTTTTTTGTGAATATATTAATTATTCAGAATGATCAGTTGTGTAATGTCAGGTATAATTCTTTGCCCCACCTATCTTATGGAATAGTTGGAGTAAAAATAATTTTTATGTCAAATTAGGGCACAGGTTATGTTTCTGTTCCATATCTGTATTTTCAAACTCAAGTTCTTAAAGTGGGGCATCTAAGTCTGTATTTAAGCATAAAATAAAAACAATTTGTTTGTCAAAAGTGTTATCTATCTGCTTTTCTGACACTTTCAGGAAAGATAAAGCACTTAGGAGAAAGATTTCTAAGAATAATATTTTTAAATTTCCATGGATTTCAGCATCTCTTCAAATTACAGATGATTATTGTTATTACTACTATCGTGAGGTTTTGGTAATTTCATAACATCCATGTCAAGTTA
Source organism: Fulmarus glacialis (assembly GCF_000690835.1). NCBI lineage: Eukaryota > Metazoa > Chordata > Aves > Procellariiformes > Procellariidae > Fulmarus > Fulmarus glacialis. Next base: position 223,327 of record NW_009212550.1, on the reverse strand, counting down.
TTTCTCATTGCCAGAATTTGCATCTTCAATCTGGGCTAAAAATCATTAAATTAATAATCACGCACTCAGCCTACTAGATTCTGGTGCTTCTCCCCCTTGCAGCCCAGCTTGGCACTCTGTATGTGTGCTGGTAGATAATCCAGGTTCTAAAAGCTGACTCCCTCTTTATCATTATGTGACGTTGGCCTGCAAAGTTCAAGGTAAGGCCATTGTGTCTTGAGTCTATTTTTATTGTACAAAACACTGGATGGAACTTAATTATTTTTTCCATCTGCCAACCATTTTGACTAATTGAACCCTTTGGAGCCAGGAGTCAAGGTTTCCCAATGTAAACCAGACCCTGGAACTCGGCATTAGCAGAAATGTTGAAAAATCATGAAGGAATTTTTGGTTCTGAGGTTTGGTTCTGTTTTCCAGAGTCTGACCAGGATTCAGAAGAAACCCAAACTCCCTCCTACATATACATTTTTTTGGGTTCCTTTAGTGTCTCAAATTTTCCAGGCACTAAAACTTCCCATTACCAAAAAAGAAAAAAAAAAAAAATGGAAGGATATAACTTAAAGCCACAAAAGTATGGAAATTCCCAGCAAAGGTTCAGACTTCCATTATTTTGGCAAAAGCAGAGCATGCTTGGGCAGCATTAAAAATGAAGCATAACTTAATACTGGAGGGTTTCCTGATAAGTATTCTGTACTGAAGATCTGATTGTTGACAATTCTGCAGCACATTTTAATGTTATTTTCACCAATATTTTTTCCCCTTAAGAGGGTAACTGGTGTAGCCAATAAATTCTGTTGCATGTTTTATTTGTTTGATGACCCATAAATAAGTTTCCAACTGCAATAATATTCCATCTCTGATTTTAGCTCAGAATGTGTAAAACTTGGGATTAGTGACTCTTCCAGCAGTGGGAGATCACCAAGGACTGAAAGGTAAGAGGTCTTATTTTCCAGCAGTGACTTGCGATACACTTCTGATGAGGTCGGGGAACCACACTTCAGATTCTCCTGCTTGGTAGTGAAGCCTAAATGGGTAGCTTGTGCCTCTTAGTTTCAGCTTTTGGTACGATATAATCTGCCTTGATTTAGTTCTTTTTAGAACCTGGTATAATTAAGGTGGCATTTCCATGCTGATAACTACTGCTTCCTTCATCTCAGCCCCTTCTGCTGTTGATGCTTCTTTCCCCAGTAGTTCCTCAACTTGCCACCAGCGTTAATGATACGCCACTAGAGATGCTTCATCCTTTGTTTTTCCTGTCTTTGCTGCCTGGCCATTAGGAAGCAGAAGACTCAACGGCTTCACCACCACGCTCGTTCCCTTTGACATAGAACTAATTCTACACATAGCTGTGATACTCTGGAAATGCTTCACAGAAATCAGGGATCTGTCTGAAATTCTACACTGGAGGCAAATGAAAATTTTTAATAGATCTGGGTCTTAGTTCCGCTAATTTCAGTGGTTCGTTTCGCTGTTCTGGCAGTCAGGATCCATTAGTGGAACAGAAGGAGAAGCATGTATAATGCATGTACAGCAACCACATTCTAATCTGAAATTTCTTTTCTCTTTTAAGTTCTTATTTTTTTAAATAAATATATAATGAGTTACTGACAGTACTTAACAATATCTTATACTAGAGACTGTAATACCCCCCAAAAATACTTAATTTCTGCTTTCCTGCAACTTCACTAGGATTACATCATGTCAGATTACTCTAAGTCTGCTTTAACCCAGTTTGAAAACACTAGTTATTCAAAGATCTTCACAATTCTTAATTTCATTCCTTGAAATACCTTTTCTTTTGCTTCCTTTATACAGTTTTTCAAGCCTGTGAAGGCTAGAGAGTTGTTGAAGTCAGAACAAGCCTGCAAGGGAGGAAGCTGGGAAAGCATAAATGCTGTTCAGCTGACAACAGAGCTCCCTCCCTTCTTCTCCCAATGGCCACCAGCACCTCGTTCTGCTGGGTAGGAACATAGCTAATTTCTGCACCTAATTCAACCTTCAGACTGTTTGATGTGGTAGCAAACATACGGGTAGTTTTTGTGATGTATAAAAGTATCTATGGAGAATGACATGGATTCAGTTCACATAGGGTCCTTACCACCCTAGCATGTGTTTTTGACCTATTGACCTGCTGGTAGATCAGAACCACTGAGTAAGAAGGGAGGTGCGCGCTACCTTTAACCACCCGGTGAAGTCATTAACATGCGCTCCCTACCATGAATTAAATTAGTTTAGATTCCACTGACGATGCAAATAAACTCATGAAGCATAGCTCTATAGGGCTGCAAACTAACCCATTTGAAAAGGCTTTCGCTGCTTTTATCATTCCGCATGATAAACAACTACCTCCCCAAATTATCAGGAAAAGAAATTTTAACCATTCAGCAAATAACAAAAATTGTTTTAATGATAAATAAAAAGTCACAAAGCTCAGCATGTTCTGCTGAGAACCATTAATGAGGGAAGATGGTGAGGCCTGTGAATTTACCTTCCCTTTTGTTAACATTTCTTTCCAGCTGCAATCCATATACTTGAAGAGAACATAGATTCCTTATACAAAAATTAGAAAAAAAAACCCTAGATTTTGGTGCTCCTTGTCTTTCAAATGCTGCCTAATCTTCTGCTAAAGTCTTCTGAAAAGCTGAAGCAACTGAGCTCCTAATCCCACTATGTTTCTTTGAAAATCTGAACGGTAATGATGACATTAATTATTGTTGCCTTTGACTTTCCTTCCTTCGTAAATATCAGCTTAAAAACCAACTGTTAAAATAGCCTTCCTGTGGTAGGAAGCACCTTATCTTGTACTTTCGTGTCCCTGTAACATCTGCATATGGTGCTCTGAACTTTGCTGCTGCCCTCAATTAAAAGCAAAACAAACAAAAAAACCTTGATAATACTTTGTTGGAAAAAGGACCTAAACAATATCCTGCTTATTGCAGAAAACCAATACGGTGTGTTCCTTTAGTGCAGAAAATAGGATGCAGAGTCTTGGGACACAATAAAGCCCACAAAGTGCCCTTCCCTTACCTCTGCCTTCTGATCCCCATCCCTGTTGGAAGCTCCACGGGCTTTCCAAAGCTCGCAGCACTTGTTTCCTGCTCGGTTATCTAAATGGCAGATACTACTATCTCCTTGATTTCCAAAAATTTCTGGCAATCCTGTAATATCTATTTTGAAATGTGTATTTGGAGATACTTTCTCATCCTTTTTCACTCTTAAAATGTTCTTTAATGACTTAGTTATAAGGATCTTTAGCGTCTTCTATACAAAAGCTTTAAAATTGACTATTTACTTGGCTGCATCTGTCAATGAGATTTTAAGGATTTGGGAATTGCCTCCTCTTGGGTACGTGTTTCAGGTCTCTACAGCAGACCCGTCCAAATCGCTTTGAATTCAGCTGACAGAGCTAACTCAATAAACAGGTTTATATGACCCAGTCCCAGCACCAAAACCCAAACCATTCAGAGAATGGGACTTATGCAAGCTAGTATCCAAACTATAACTACTCTAAAAATGCACATGTGACAGAAAAACATAAGAAAACAGTGATTCGTTTGAGCCTGAATTTAGCCACAATTACATCATTTGTGTATGCAGAGACCATTTTGCCTGAACTAGCAGGGCACATACCGACCGCGGGCTCCCTCTCATCCCTCCCACATCAGCCCAAGGAGATGTGAGCTCCATTAGACTCCTGCTGCCTGCAGATGGGACACTAAACCCCAAGCTGCCAGACGATATAAAATGAAGACCAGACTGATATGGGGACAAACGAGACAAAATACCACCATAAAAGTCTCTAGAAACAAGACAACAAGCAGGGAGAAACCTGTTTCACTCGCATTCTTATGTTTAAATGTAGCCAGTTGGCTGTTCATAGTATTTTATGCAGGCAAAAGTGCAACAACAAGAGAGCATGAGCACAGGCAGGGTGGGTATTGCAGATTTAGGAACCGCAGAGCAAGTCACAGGATCTCTAGTGGCCTCAGACACGCAGCGGTGGGTGTTTTCCCAGAGAAGTGTCTGCTGCAGAAAAGACTAAGGAGTTAGATGGTGGGATGAACGTTTTTCATTTGAAAATGGGTGTTGGCTCCTGTCAAAAGCTTTCTCAATCTCTCCCCAAGAAAGCTATTGCCAATACTTCTATGCGACTTGGCATGATCATCTGTCTCCTTTCCAGAGAAAACTGCTACCCTGTCTCCACCCTTTTATGTGATAGTGGAGGCTTAGCAACCACATGTAGACCTCAGTGACAGACGTGAGGTGAAGAGCTCTGTTCAGTATCTGGATAGGGAAAATATAAAGGTCTTTCGTCAAGGCACTGCAAACATAGGGCACTAAATGCCATAAATGCACTATTTATTAAAAAAAAAAAACAAACAACAACAAAAAAACAGCAAGGAGAAAGCACTTCTGAGATTTTTAGATTTTAAATCCTTGTAGATAAAGAATGGTCCATTTTAACAGGATTTATAAAAAACTTAAACATCTGAAAACTTGTGGGGTCAACCACTGCTTGAAATCATCAGTTCAGATGTCCAGTCTTCCATGGGGAAATGATCAGAACCTAGCAAAGGGCAATCAGGAATCCCATTCAGAAAGGATTATCAGGAACAGTCATTTCTGTCTGAATTTCAGACTTCTTGACATTGACCTCAGAAAAAGTCCTGGCAAGTGTTTTTACAATTACTATATTCACTGGAATCTTCAAAAGGATTTTTTTCAAATTCCTCAATTCTTTGCGAATAGATGACATTTAGCTGCATATCACTTAAGTTCATAATCCTCTTAAAAACATGTGGTCTTGATTTGGCACCATTTGTTTCCATATGATGCTACTCTGTGACTCTGTATCAGATAATTGCATAATTTATTTGCCTTGCATATTGAACCGAGATCTGAATGCTGCTCTCCCAGCCCAATTACTCCAGACTAACGAACAGTGAGCCAGAATACAGTGCTTGAAAACCAAAATCAAGGAGAATAATCAATGGGCACTTCTATATATTTTTTCAAGAACATACAATAACCAGTACAGACCTGAAATTTTATTTGCTTATAAAGTGTCCTGTTTGTAACTCCCCATTTGGAGTTAACTTTAGAAAGCGTTCCATCCAAGTACTGAGTGGTACCTTCATCACTTACTATATCTTTCAATTTTACACCCACAATTAATATTACTCACAAATGAAAACCCTCAGTAGCCTGTCTGCATCATTTGTCCACTTGATTGATAGCTGATGCAACTATTTTGGAGTGCCAAAAGAGCGTCTGCACATTTGGAGGCTACTTTAGCTGTCTAATTAGGTTTTTAACTGTGTGACGCAGAAATCATGTTCCACCATGCTCCAACCCTGAATTCTTTCATAATGTATGATGATCAGGTTTTGGACCACCTAAATAAGTGGAAAGTTACCAGTTTTATGTCCTGTTAGAAAGAGATATTCAAAATAAGTTTTATGAAATGAAAAGGAAACTGAAGGTGAGCTCACCGACTCACATGTTAAAAGCATACTTGCCTCAATATCAAAATTAGGACAGACACCAAAACGTGTCAACATTTTGGACTTACAATGTTAAGACTTCTTTTTAAAGCATCCAAAGAGAACCGCTTCTCTCAGGTGAAATGAAGTGGATTCCTTCGGACAATTCTATAGGCACTCCTACCTCCACCTGGAAAAATCCTGACTCCTTCCTCCAGAAGGAACAGGGTGTATTGAGGTTCAAGACATGGAAAAAATATATCTCAACATACGCACATGTTCACCTCAGAAATCAGCTGGACTTAAACACATGCTTTAAATTACAGATGAGCCTCTGCACTTTCCTGAATGAGGAGGGATTTAGGCATGTATCTACACCCTTTCTGAATGGAGGCAAGAGGAAATTCAGAAGGGCTTGGTACCACTTATACTCCACTTGCATAAGCTGGAATTAGGCAGCACGGCGTTACTGGAAAGCCTCCCCGCTCAAAGGGGCGAGCACGCTTCTGGACAGACTTTCACGATAGCTTGTGCAAGGAACGCCCAGTCCATGTAAACAGGAAAGCGGGTTTGCTTTGTCACAAGAGAAAATTCTCCCGTGCCAGTGATTCATTTCATGACAAAACAAAATTTCTTTTATGCAAAAGCTGAAATAGCTTAGCGGTATCAGTTGCCACGGCTTGACTTTAAAATCAGGAAACTTCTTTCCACTAGATTATGATTATCAGGAGGTAGACCGTTAAATGATGGTTAAGTCAGTAAGTATATTCTTCCCATGGAAGATCATCTTGGGAGAGATGCAGGAAAGGAAAGTTAAGTATACTATAGTAGTATGATACAGGCTAATTTACTCTGGGGAAGTTTCCCACAATACTTCTCCTGAAGGCTTACTTTTCATTATTTATAGTATATGTCTACAGTAGAAATTCAAAGGAGTAAAGCCGTGCAGTAGATTTGGGGGCTTCTAAAATGCCAATCATGATCATAAAAATCAAGAGCATCTTAGTCTTTAAATAACACCAGTGTTTTCTGCAAAATTATGATTGGTTACTTTTTGATTTTCTAGGTTTGTTGCAAATGGAAGTGAATCGGACAACATTCGCTCTCATAATTGCTTTCTGCGTGAAGAGGTCTTTTTCAGGCTGAGCTGGCTGCTGCTGTTTTAATCAGAAGGTTGTCTATTTGTATGTTAATAGTTTCATCCTGGTTTATTAGGCTTGTTGATGAAAAAGCAAAAATCAGATGCTTTACTATTTTCAAGCTTCACTATTAATCTGTGATTTTTCTGGTGCCAACACAGAACCATTTCAGCATCCTCTGCCTTAAATCCTCTTAATGAAAGCATGAAGAATGACAAAATACTTCCTTTCATAAAGCAGAAGGCTGTGCCAATTCACTTTCAACATGCTCATTCAGTGGAACTGAGGTAAATATGTTGCTCCACAGGTGCTTTTCCTTGCAATAACATACTCCCTAGTAATCCATTAAATTCATCTCATGCTCTGTTTAGTGCCTACTCTGTGAACTGCCTAGCTGGTTAAGGTCATTGTGATAATAGGACCAGGTTAAACAGCATGGGTATGTTGAACTCTCACATTCATCCACTGTGGCCACAAAATAGATAAGAAATAATGGGCAGCATTAGATGTGTAATATCTGCTCAGACCGACACGATCTTTTCCCCTTTGCAGCTCCTTACAAGCAAAAAACCTTGGGATTAGGCAAACATCTTCAGACCTGAATCTCAGGGCTCCTTAAAATAATTCAGTGCCTTTAGAACCACCAGATCAGCAACTGGAAGCTTGTCTGTTTTCTTGCATTTATTGAACTAGCCCAAATGACCGAGCAGGAGGAGGCCGAGTGTCGCGCGGGGCCGGGCAGAGGGTGGGTCGGTGGGTACCTGCGCCCGTGCGATCCGAAACAGCGCCGCGGCTCTGCTCGTGCCGTCCCTGCCTGGGGAGGAACTCGAAAGCCATCGCTGCTTTGTTCATAGCATAGTATCTTCCCATCACAGGGTTTAAAAACAAACTCGGTATAACTCCAGGATGATAACCTCTTTCATTATGGAGTTCCCGTTAAAGGCAGACAAATAATTGCCGTTTAGTAAGTCGCTATTAAATTCAGCCCAAATTCAGCCCCAGCAATCCTTTCCAAAAGTCTGACGGGTTTTATTTTATTATTTCCTTTGCAGGGTGTTGGGAAGCGTAATCACTGGTAACTAATCAAACTTCTTTCAAACACCCACAAATATATAAAGAGAATGAAATGATTAATTATTGGGCTAAGCCATTTCAAATGAGACCTCATCTCAATGAACAGATTTATTTCCAGAGCAAGCGGGGTGTAAATTTAGTTGGTTTTCAAAGCTCTGAATCTAAAGCATGCCTGGATTTGAGGATGGGTGTATAACCTCTCCCAGACATCCAGCAAAGCACAGCAATAAAAACCAGACTATGATTTTACAAAATATTTTTTTAAACAAAGTGTTATGGGGGTTAATAAGTGCTACCATTGGGTACTATTAATTATAGGCAAGAGCAGGTTGTGGCATTAAACCAAGAGGATTTTAAAAATTTCAGTATTTAAATGAGCATTCTTTTCCCCCACATAACTGTTTCATTCAAGGAGAAGAATTAAAAACATTTTGTCAAAATTCCTTCCCTGTCTTTATTTTGTTCCTGTGGTTTCAAATCAGTTCCTCACCTGCCTGCTTTGTTCCTTTCATTTCTTCCAACATTGCTACCTATGTTAGTTCAGGGTGGAGCTTTAAGGAGTAAAGAAAACTGAAACATCTTTGGTTTCCCTCTTGCTATCCTCAAAAATCCCTGGAATTTGCAACAATCTTGCCACAGGAACTTTAACTCAGCACCATTATCCCAGTCTACTGCAGTCGCGATAATCACAGACAATCTCTAGCAGTCTCTTTTCTTAGCAACGTCACAGGCTTATCTCCATATATTTATTTAAAAAGGAATATTGTAGGAATAAAATAATTTTATCCATCCTAACCTAAGCTCACAGAACTACAAAACCTGTCTCCAGAGATACGCAGCGTTGCCCATATTAAGAAATACACAATTAGAAACGAGTTAGCATTAATGCACATGCTGAATATTCTTGTTCTCTGGCACAAAATTAATTTGTGCCATTCGGTTTTCGGCAGAATGATGTACACGTTTCTTCACATACTGAATATATTTAACAAAATAAGTATCAGTCCCACCAAAGCCCCACTTGAAGAAATAACCCAAAACTTCGCTGGTAAAGAGGCCTCAGTGCACAACACGGGTTGCACACGTCGTGCACACGTGGGTATGGCATCTGCGCTTTGCGAGGGCGCCTGGAGTGAAACTGTCAGCACCAGCATCTCCGCAGAAATCTGCTTTTAAATGCAAGCAAACATTTATGGAGAGCATCTCCCTGATTTGTGAATATCTAATCGCAACTAATTAGAGTTGTCCCCGCAGTGAAACCCTCCGAAAGGAGGCTGAGGTGTGCTGACATGTGTCCAGCCCTGCAAACGCCGACCTAAGAAAGTTCATGCAGCATTCGCGCTGTGCAGCTTTATTTTTTGTGGCACGCATTTAACAGCCCAATATTTTATACTCGTCCCCAAGGTAACTGACAAAACACGTTTGTAATGTTATTTAACAATTTTAATGACAGCGGCTGAAAGATACATTAAAAAAAAAAAAACATTCTAAGCCAAACATTTTTTGTCAAATGACACGGTTCCCAAATTTGCTGTTCCATGGCGCTCTATTTCTGTAAAAACTCTCATTGAGGCTGTAGGTCACAAAAGAAGAATGAAGCCTTGGAAAGAGATACAATGACTACTTAATATTGTGTGGGATTATATGCAGTGGCCTGTGGCAATTCCTTATGTCTCTCTGGGTAGTGATGCTTTTCCAGCATCATTTTTTTTTTGTCATCGCACAATTCCATTGTGAAATATTCTTTTCATGAAGGAGGAAGAAAGAGCTGGTTACACCCTGCAGTGTTTTGGGGAAGACTAAGAAGCGTGGTTTGCAGGGAGTATGTGTGAAATATGACATTTCATTATGTGTAATTATTTTTTAACCAGTAATGTCCATGTTGAAATGAGTTTCTTATTTTTGGAATGCATGGGGAGTGGCTGGGGAGGGGAGTCATGTTTTTTCCCTGTTAATAAACTCAAGTCATTCTTATGCTAAAGTAATTTCTCAACAAAACAAATTTCTCTCCATCTGGGTAATGGCACACCCAAATGTGATTACATTACAAGGGATTTTAAATTAAATTTCAAGGTAGGAGCATTATTAATCCAATGCATTTGTCTTTATTATCATTGGATCTAAAACAATAAAAGACTTGAACTCACTTTTAAATGGCAGTTCAGGGCTTGCTTCTTACGGCCACGTGGGTTTGATCTGAAATCCTCAGAAATCGATGTGTTTTGGGTCAGGCTCCAAAACTCTCTCAATAGGTGGAGCGGGAATGGCTACATCCACCCCAGAAAGACAGGGGAGTTACAGAAGCGGTTCACTTGCTTTGGATTCTTTCTGAACTTAAATGAGCAATATCAGATGCTGCTCCAAGAGGTTTTTTAAGTCACAGCGCTGACAGGGCTATGAAGAGGCGGGACGTACAGAACTGGCACAGTCAGAAATGCACATTTTCCAGACTTACAGTAAATCAAGTCATCACCTTGAAAAACCAGAGTCCTTATTTTTAACAAACTGCTAAATGTTGCCCGCCCCGATATTTCAAAAAGAAGTGTTTACATGCACATGCAAAGGAATTGGATGCCCAAATGACTTGTATTCATCTGCCTTCTTGTGTTCACAGGCATTCAGATTACATTTTGGATGCAAAACCAATTTTGTTTAAGCCCATAGCCAACAAAATGCAGTAAATAAATACAGAATGTATGAATCCCTCTTGAGTACTGTTTTTCAATCCATCACATATGAAACTTCAACTATCTCTGCTTATAAAACGAATGTGATCAGAATTTGTCATCGCAGTTTTATTTGTCCACTTCTTCCTGGGGAACCTGACAGCTATCAGCTGATTACATTTGATCCGGCAACACAACACAGATTTTACCAACTCTTCATCACAACAGCAAAAACAAAAAAACCAAAAACCAAAAACACTGAGTAGCATGCTAAGTAACGTTATTACAAAACGCTACGGTATGGTTTTCTACAAAGCAGCAACTTTACAAAATGTGCCAATTTCTCACGTTTCTGTCCTTGGAGGACTAGCAGGTTATGCTGTTCTTGATGGGGGCTTTCCCTTTGCTACCCGGATTGGGGGACTGAGCTGCTCAATGCAACATTTCTGGGATTAGTTTCGGTTGCATCAGAAATATGTTACCCTAGGGCAACTGTGTGCACGTAAGCGCACACTTCTCACAATGGCTGCCCACACAAACGTGTGGTTTTTTGCCTAATACCTGTGTCCCATTTAACAATATAGAGTCTTTCGGAGAGCCCCGCTGCAGCGCAGAAGCAGGTATTGCGTTTCAGCGTGGGCATCCATTGCCACGCAGAAACAACTTAATCTTCACAGCATATTCCCTCGGTAACTGCCTGTGCATGAGATTTCCAAATGCTCAGACATAATTCTCTCACTGGAGAGTACAGGCTGATTATGACAAACTCCGTCAATTTTATTAGCCACACAGATGTTATAGATATATGTGAAAATCAACCATAATTCGTCCCGCGATGCGCGTAGTGGCACTGCTGCAGACTGTGTCTTTCCCCCCCGCAACCCCAGAGCTTACAGGCTTCCTGCCATCCAGCCTCCACGCGGCCCCCGAGCTAAGACGATCTTAAAAAGAGAAGTATTAAAAGGATTAAAACTGACACCATTGAGCCAGTGGGTGACTGCAACCACAGAGCCCCGACTGCCGCTGAAAACTGAAGCAAGATGCAGGGATGAGCCTGCTGCCCTGCGATCTTGCTGCCTGCGGGGTTTTCTCCTCCGAGGTGCACCCAGCGAACCCGCCGGCAGGCTCGCGTGTAGCACAGCAGTCGTCCCTCAGCGAACGTCTCTGATGCTGAACACCGTGTGGCCAAGCCTGGCTGCATCTCTGAAGCTGACAGGGGGCACAGCTGAGCTGTACGACCGCCGAGGTCCTCCCATAGTCCTTCTTTAAACTTGCCATGGGGTCACGATGCTCCCTATGTCTGTCTATGCAAGGCTGGATGCAAAAATGCACTCTTGAAGAGCTGGGAGAAATATTTGCATCAAGATCATTCAGCCAAAGCCTTTCCTGGCTCCCAGCGCTGGGTCTCAAAGGCTCAGCAAGCAGAAGGAAAGCGATGGGTACAATTTAAAGAGAAAGACGAAGCCTACAGAGGGTCGTTGGTTTAAGTCCCTATTGCAATGTGCCTCTAGGAAGCCAGGGAAAGAAGTTGAAATGCAGGTTTATTGTGCAGAGGCAGGTCAAGGAGTGAGGAGACCCGTAAAGACTCAGCCCTTAAACCCTCTGCACCTCAGTCTTCCCATCTGTAAGAAGTCCTCAGGTTTAATAACCTAGAAAGCGCAACGGGCCATGCATGTGGGGTGAAAGTAATTAGTAACTGTGAAGTACAGAGAAACTGTTGGCGAAAAGAATCACATAAATGCAAAGTTATTACGGGCACCCAGTTACCATAGTGATTGGTGTCTCAGAAATGCTAATAATAGTAAAATAAATAATAGAGGCCAGGCAGGAGGAGCCCCTAGAGACGAATGTGAGCTGCTCCCCTCCTGAGGGACTGCATGTACTGCTTTCTCAGCGCTCCTCGCCCCGCGCTGGCTCCGGCTCAGCTCCCTCCCGGGGTAACACACTGTGCTGCTGCGAGAGCGCTAGGTCAGCCAAGTGAAAGCGGAACTTTTAAGTGCTTTATTATTTTCACGAGTCGTCAGAGAAAATGAAACCCCCACAACTGCAAATAATTGAATACGTCAATAATATTTTGACTTGTTCATGTCTTGCAAGGTTTACTATAGCCCTGTTAAGTACTTTATTGCTGTCCCTCCAGTGATGTTAATTAAGTTCACCATAGGCTCACAAGTCCTTTCTTCCCCTCTCTCTTTCTTCCCCACTTTTTTTTTTTTAAAAAACAAGCAAGCAGTTTTCCCAAGTATAATGCCTAGCAATGGGAGCTGTAATACAGCGGAAGGCACCCAGACAAAGGCAAATTAGAAGGAGTAAAGATGAGGCATCCTTCAGTGTGATGGTCAACGTTTCTCCACAAATAGGAGAAACGTTGGAGAGTAGGAATGTTGGTGAGTGCCAATCAGAATAAGAATAAAATTCTGTAGCAAGCTTTGGCCTTTTTGTCCAGATTTTGCTCACTGAAGGCTGCTCAATGTTCCCACCTCTCCTTCAGTTGCTGACTCCAGCCACAGATGCAGCTGATAAATTAGGCTAATACTTTACCTTAAAATACCCAGAAGCACTAACTCCACTGCTGAGAACTGTACCTATGGAACCACCACTGATACTGGGCACCCGTTTGTGAGCCCACCCGTGCTCTTCCTGATGTCTTTGCTTGCAGTCTGCGCAAGGATGCTCACAGGGAACAATTTCTGTATCTGGCTGGACTACGAGGACACACTCATTCTGGGCCACTGTGTGCCAAACCAGTGAAGGGAAGAAAAATAATTTGGTGCCTTTCCTTCCACTCAAACAATATTCTGGCACAATGTGGCTCTGTACAATGTCCTTCCTGGCCCCCAGGCAAATCATTCAAACCACCTCAATTAATCTCTTCCCAGTTTAACACTAGCTAGATACACTATCTGATGGACAAAGATGCTGAAGAAGGGTTGTTTTAGTTCTTGGAACAGTCCAACGTAATGGAAAGTACAAGTGAACCCTCTATCTACCAATTTAATCCTGAGTCAACATAAGAGTTTCAACAGGTCTCCTGGCCACTTGTGGGATGAAGCAACACAAAGAAGAGAGATGAGTCAAGTATGACGCTCACATGGCAGGACTGGGAGACAGGACAGAAAGTGGAGGTGGAGGTGGTTGGTTAGGAAGACGAGGTGTTCAATTTTTGCCATGACTCATGCATACAAATCAATCAGCAATAAGATGCAGAGACATCTTGAGAAAAGATGGGGGAGGAAAAAAAAAACGAAAAAGTTTCCATCCTTTCCAAGCATGGAAGTGGTAGCAGCAGAAGCGAATAAAAAGCCTGAAGGTACAGAAGGAACAGAAGGGGAAAGGCAAAAACTACATAAAACCTCCAGTTTCCACAAGTGTTGAGCTTGGGGTTAAATTAGTTTCTCACATACTCAGGCAACAGAGATGGCTGTTTCAAGACGTAAATGAATCAGTAGACTGTAGGGAAGCCAGCGTAAGAAAGATGATGTTGCAGACAGAAAGCTTGCAAATTGGTATAATAAGCAAAGCACTGAATAAGCAGGAAGGAATTGAGCTTTATTTGAGCAACAGTTTGCTCATACCTAGATGAGTTTTGAAGATGTTGACATGTGATCAGTGATAGCCATCTCCCAACCTCCGAATGCTTCTCTGTACGTATGATTGTATAAACCAGCAGATCTACTGCTTGTCTGCGTGGCCTTGTTTCTTAGGTACAGGGGACTGCCAGCACCAGAGGAATGGACCGAAAAACATGATGTTGGAGGATGAAATGGAGTAGCTGGAAAAAGTCCACTATTGACCAAAAGACTCAAAGTTGGACAATCAGTCAAAATATTTTTAGGGATTAAAGGCTTCCTCCTTTAGAATTCCCACACAACCACCCCAGCTCATAGCTGTATTAGATAAACCATTTTTCCCTATACATTTGACTGAAGAAGAAAGAGTTAGGCAGTTGAGTGTTTTTTTCGAGACAAACATCAAAGACCTTTTCAAGACAACCAGATGCATTTTGTGCTCTGCTCCTCAGCCTCTCCAATGTGTATGCCATGTAAACCAAGCAGTGATGTTGCTTCTCCCTCCCACAGTAATCTTCCATACAGAGGATTTGGGATTTTTCCAGTAGAATCAAACAGTTTGGCTTGTTGCCATATCCAATTACATCACGCAGAATTATCCCCTTCCTGTCCCTTCTGTTTGTGGCCTGGTTGTTTTAGGAATATAAAACCTATCCTATGATTACATAACATTACAGTAGTATTTTCCTACAGGAGCAAGTGAGGAATATAGAAACAGGCTGTAATTTTCATTAGCAGTTACGTCTGCTCTTGCTACATAAATGGTTTCTCCTTCCCAGGCCATTGCATCCTGTTGCAGGCAAAACATAATCCCACCCTTGAGACTACAAAATCAGTTTCCATGGGAATCCATGTGATGTCAGAAATCTGCTCTCCTTACTCCGTGGTAGGATTTCAAAGGCACCGCTCCTCATGGGCACAAGTCACATAAGAACAAGTCCTGGTCTGAACACTTTGCTCATGCAGACTCCAGGAAGGCACAAAGATGTTCACCTAAAACACTAGTCCACCTATTTGCACTGTATCTCTGAGGAGTCTTTCTATGCTTGACCCCAATCCTCCCCACCCATTGGTTCATTTCAGCTCACCATCAATTTTAATCTCGCTCTCCTACAATGCTCTCGGACTCATTTCCATTATTTTACTGTTACTGTTCATCCCTTGCATATTCATACCAGAGCATGACACCAAATGCAAAAGGTATGGTGTTAAATAATTCACGAATAACCAGAATCAAGCTCTATAGGGCTTCAAGATGGACAAGTTATGCACACGAAGCATTACAACAGCAGTAAGTGTCACATTACCTCTTATAGCCATACACTTTTTATCATTTCATCTGAAAAATCCATGCTCAAAGTTATCAGTATCTCTCCGAGGCCACAAAGCTGTCCTACTTAGTCAATTCATTACAATATTTAAACCATTCAGAAAAAACCCAACCTACTCATAAATGATAAGCTTACAATCTGGCAAGATTCAAATAAAAATAAGCCATTTGAGCAGAGCATGCAAACCACTCCCTTTATCTCAGAATAATCAAAAAAAGGTATAGATCTTGCATGCTGCAGAATATAAGCTCCTTACTGTTTGATCGGAAACGGGATGACACTTCCACGAAACCGAGCAAGTTCACAACTGTCCACCAAAAAGTTACTCTGAAGTTTCCAGTACTGGCCAGTGTTGGATGTAACCACAGGTTACCTGGGATGTCAACGACAGTTTTCTTTCCTCTCCATAGTATCTTTCCTCCTAAGCAGCACATGACTTTAAAGTGAAGGAGTTCTTTCACCAGAGACCTCTAAACCCATTAATCATAACTCAAGACCAAATTACCAATGAGAGCCTATGTTCTACCATGGCGGACATCGCAAATCAAAAAATGGCATATTGAAAGTATAAAGCTGTGTTTATGGCATGCTTCGGCTACTTCCTGTAAGATAAAAAGACCCTCAAACTACCTGAAAGTCCCGGTAGTTCAAGTTCAGATACATAATAGTGCTATAATTGTGTTTGTTACGATCAAACAATAAATGTGCAATTGTTACTCATTTCCCTAATGACTAGTCTACAAGTGGCTAGTTAACTGATAAACATACAGATGTTAACTAATGAATTTGAAAAGACTGACACAAAGTAATCCAAAACTTCCTTAACAATCTCAGAGTGCAACTTCTCTAGTTATCTATTTATAGAATCATAGTAAATGATTTTGTCCGTTTCGAGAATTGTTTTAAGTTCCAGTATGCCATGCCTGCTGCTTTCCAGCACTGTGAAAGAGCTATATTATTAACTACTGTGAAATAATACCTGGAAACAAAATTGCCACCAAAGTTATTGTTTTGGTTTAGGAAAAACATAATTAAAGAGCCCACATTGAGAAGCTAGTAGGATTCTTGCCAATGAATGGATGTCCTGGTTATGTGTATATATAATTTCAAATTCACGAAACTAGGATGTGTGCTACTGAGAACGATGATGATTCTTTCCTTCTGCTAAAGAGAACGCTGTTTCATACTCATTTCTATTATTTTAAGCCTGACTGCTGAACAGGTATACCTTACTTTTTAACATGACATAGCAAAATTTCCAGTAACAAGTTATTTATGCAGTTCAGCGCGGCTTTTTTGTCCAGCAATGTTAGCAATACAAAGTGTTTTAAAGAGGTGATTTGGTAGCACTTGTTCCCTTCCCATCCATAGGAGAAAACTGTAATCATTATTTGTAATAGTTCACAGTAAGGTGGACAGTGGTTTCATTTAAAGCGATGCTATTCCTATCTAGAAGTGCTGGGATTTAAGCATGTGACTCCCATTAACATTAATGGGAGTTATATGTTTAAAACCTCTGCACATTGTGATGGGAATATGCTCCATGGAATCCAATTAATCTGAAGAACATTGCATACATTTGGGAACATTCATGTTGTACAATTTCACTGGCATATGGGTTTGTCCTCAATAAAGCTTGCTAGTATCTGGTAACAGAGACATTAACAATCTACTGTACATTTAAATAAAGGAGGACTAGACTATATGTTTTCCCAGCTCACTGTAGGCAGCTACAAAGAAGCTTTTGAGTGTAAACAAATAAAGAATTGAGAAAATAAGGAAGAAGACGGTATTTTAAGAATGTGAGTATTTGGAGAATGCTTGGGGAATGAACACAGAGGAGGCTGTTCGTTTATAGGTTAGATGCATTTTCAACAGGAATCAAGCAAGTACAAAGAAAGAAAAGAAAAAAATATGGAGGGAGGATAAAAAGAATATTCAGACTCTGGCTGTTTCCCACACACCAAAGATAATAATGTGAATGGAAGTGATTTTGTTTTAGGGGTCAGAGCAGAGGCTGATATAGCAACCTTTCCAGATCCTGAAAAACATCATTTGATTAAAATAATTGGCCCCGTTGTTCTTGTGATCCTAAGGAGGCTATTTTACATGATGAAGACAACAACTGCAAAGCAGCAAACAGTAAGTTTTAGTGCTGCAGAGACACACTGCTGCTGGAAAATGTAACAGAACATTAAAGCACATGATAAGTAAGCAGGAATCAGCAAAAAGTTAATAGGAAACACAATGACAATATGGCCGTGCAGTTCAGTACAATATTTCTGTCCTTCCCCCCCCCCTTCTAAAAGGATGAGGAATTTAACAGAACACAGGAAAGCAATATCTTAGTAAAGAAAGAAAGGAACAACCAGAGATAAGGAAATAATGGTTCTTGCCACTAAACAAACTATTCAATTTTAAGAACATTTGTATGTAAAAGTTTGACAAGACCTCAATTGCCCAGACCTCAATGATCCTCAGACCTTCTTCAGAAAGGTTTCCTTTCTCTAAATGAAGAAACATGTGACCAGAATTGCCAGAAATGAATCGTTGTTTTTGAAGCCTCAATTTGAAACACATTGTAAGGCCTGGTACTCCCAGAAGGACGTTTAGGTCTTTCGGAGGAAGCAAGAGCCTTGAAACCATCTCAAATCAGAGATCTGTCTGAGAACATGTGTGGGCAAGCTACGTGCAAGGGGTGCAAACCCACCTCCCCGTGTAGCACCCTGTACAGCTGTGTATTTGCTTATGTTAGCTTCTACAGATGAGTTCAGAGTTTCATTCCTATAAAGGCTGCGAGGTTTTGTGTTTGCCTTTGCAATCCACTACATAACCAGCACACAGACCGAGAACGAGGAGGCGAAAACACCCAAGGCTCCGCAGCCCTGCGCTTGGGGGAATCGGAGACAAGAGTTGCATTACAGGGAGTAGCTGAACCGACAGACTGAAAAATTACCGGAAAGCTTCTAAATACAAAAAAAAAAACCCCACACAAAAACAAACAAACAAAAAAAACCAACCAAACAAACAAAAAAAAACAACCCAAAAAAACCACCAGCAAGCTGAAGAATTACATTTGAGGACTTTTTAAAAAGTGTTTTAAAAACCCCTTGCTGAACTCGGAGGGGTTATTTTTATTATTTTCTGGCCATCTAAAGCTCTCACAGCTAAGTCTGATAGTTGAGGAAGTCCCAGAACTTGCACATACACCAACATGTATGGGCCTGCTTGGATGCAAGGTTTAATATGGCCTGTTGTGATCAGAAAAGGAGAAAAATACCTTTTCAAGCTTCTTTTGACAGTGAGATATGGTACTGAGAAGGAGATATTGCTAAGAAGAGGGCAAACTGCAGACGACAAAAGTTCGACAAAAGTTCAACAACATTTCAGGTTGTTTCATGCCCCTGAAAATGACACAACATGAATGTTTTCCTCCTCCTTCGAAGAAGCAAGCTGGCATCGTGCAATGGTTTCATCTTCCTGGCCATTTCACACTGAGCCACAGACAGAGGAGACGCCATCACACCACTTCTCGGGGAGGTACGGCATCAGTCTACCTTCTGCCAGCTGTCTAAAAGGGCATAATTTAATGACCTGGGAGACAGTTATCACCTTCTATAATCAGGGAAGTGTCTAGAAGTCACGTTCCAAAATATCCTGATGGCCCAGAACAAGAGAACAAGTGCTCCATACGTGAGGAACAAGAGGGCTGTCAGGCAGTGGAGGACAGTGATCCCAGCTGAGCCCCAGGACACTGTGTCTCCTCCACCACCGCTGACTCTCCCCATTCAACACCCCACCAGCAGCAGAGCTTTGACATTGCTCATGGGACGTAGCCCCAGCCTTGGAAAAGCCCTTCAGCTGCTCAGAGGTGGCCCAGGAGGGCCACCGCAGAGCCTGAGCATCATTTCACGCAGAAAAAGCCCACTAACGCAGGAAATGTGCAGCCAGAAGTTGCGTGACAACGTGCACAGCGTTTCACTGTCACGTGCAGAGCATTCGTGAACCAAAGCCCTTTCTTCTCCCACAATAGTTAACAGCTTGGCTGAAATGCAGAGTTGTCTTTATTTCAGACTGCTGCCAACCCTGTGCATCTTTCTTTGTTTGTCCTTTAATCATGCAGCTTTTTTCTCCTAGCAGAGCCACGACCACAGTGTTAAAGTCAACAGAGACCATTTGCAATTCATCTTCTCACTTAGTACTAAATACTCATTTCATAGAAAGTAAATACATCTTTCTTAACAAAAAAAGAAAAAAGACAGAAAGAACAGGACCTGCACTGTTTTTACAGACCATAATTTAAACCTGATCCTGAAAAGTAATGTTAAAATGATAAACATGTTGTTGTTTGTGATGTGTTAATGTTTAATGATGATGTTATTGAACACGGAGATTAGATCCCTATCAGATGTGGTTTTGAAGAAGGTATCAGGACTATGGAAAGATTTTCAAAGGCATTTTTCTTGCTAAGAAATAGCCAGCTCCTTGTATATGTCTCCTTCTAAGTATCTCAAAAACACATCAAATTTTTCACCCTCCAGTTCAGATTTCAGAACTGCTGTTTATCTATTTTAAAGATCACTGCAATGAAAAAAGAACTATAATTAATGAGGGGTTTAGGCCTTACTGTATACACACACAAGTTTATCTATCTGTCCATAGACATAGACACATTTTAACTTTAAGATGTGGTTTAAACTTAAAGGACTGATTGCAAAATATTGGCAAGGATCATTTTATTCAGCAAAATATCCAGTGGTTTGCCTAACATCTAATTCTGCAATGACCTCACTGACGTTATCATTTTCCAAAAGGCTAACGGAGAGAGGTTTTTTAGGGTAAAAAAGAAGAGCTAAGCCTCAGAATATGGATGATCCAACGCTTGTGCAAAAGAAAGTCACTCCAGGCAACACATAACCTTACATGACCTATGAATAGATACTACCTCCCCTCCTCAGTTTCCATTTACCAAATCCAAAATTCCCCCAAACACATAAGATGACCATTCCTATTCCATGGTACCCAAAACAACATGTCAAGGTTCTCGTTAGGACTGGGCGCCAGCCTCCAGCACCATGCACTAATTGCCTGGTCCGGGCCCCTCCTGCCCTGGCTGGCCCAGCAGAAAACTCTTGCTGAAGAACAGCACAAACAGGCAAATACACTATGGGCAAGACGTACGTGTTAAGAGGGACTACCAAAATGCAGCAACTTTAGAAGCAAATCTTTTAAAATTTAAACAAAACCCAAACAAACAGTCCTAAATTTACTTTTGGAACACACTGAACAGCAAAAGAGAAGAAAATAATGTATGACTAGAGCTCACACCCCATTTATTAGGGTTCTGAGCTGTGTACACTCTCTGTGTACATTTTACCTATCTACCTACACATGTGCCTAAAGGACTTTTTAAAGAAATCAGATGACAATCTCAGTATATATTCTGTTTTGAAGAGGAAGACTGAATTCCTGTGTTAAGTCTATATGCCAGTCCCTGGCACAACAGGCCTGCAAGCAGAATTGTACATGTATTTAAAACTAAGCACATTCTATATATAGGCCCAGTTATGACCGGAATAGTTAATATCTTATAAGACCAAAGAATATATGGTAGACTTAGGCAGACTTTACCCCATGCAGAGGTTAATTCATAATATTCTAATTCAAGTTTCTACCTCCTTCAAGGTATTCAATATTGAAGAAACATGCTAATGGTCTGGTGCAGAAGAGAAAAAATATATTTCTTCTAAAATATACTATTGCCTATTCAAGCTAAAAGAGAACAAAAAAAAAAAAACAACCTACTTTTTTAAGGATGGTAACTTTCTAATAAATCCAACGCAGAATGCTACAGACAGCACTTAAGAGCACACTGACATAGTACTATCTACAGAATTATGGACAACACTACGACCCTGCCAGGTTGAAGCTTAATACCAGAAATAGAATAAATTGATTCAAGAAGTCATCCTGAACACCACTGTTCAGCCTGAGTGCAGTTCAGTCTCTAATGATTAAATGTTACTTCTTTATAAGCTTCATTCTGGCCAAAACTCTCTTACATTAATATTTTCACAAACTACGTCCCAAAATAAACATTTTATATATGATACAAATACCAAAGTCACTTCAGTTCACTTATTGTGGTCATGACCACTTTGGCAAGATTTTGGGGAGGGAGGAGAAATTCAATAAATCAGATATTTTTATGATTTAGTGTTTGCAAAGGTCAGAAACCAGCACACAATATCTCCCTACTCTGAATTACACATCAGTTAATAGAAAGAGCAAAATTTTCCAAGAATCCAGCCAAAACCTGGCATCTGACAGAGGAACTTCATCAGCGTGTCCTATCCCTTGGGCTCCTCCCTTCCACCATTACGTCCTGAAGAAATACAGTGCAATAATGGACACAAGGACTAGTTCTTAAATTAAGAAACCGACAGCAGGGGAAGGATGAATGGTGAGAAACTTTTTTTCCTTTAACGGCGTTGTGCTTTCATTAGCTAACATTGTAGCATTTGCACTAGAAGAAGATAAACTAAGGAAATTTGGTCACAGAGGGGGAAGTTGAGCTTCGTGCTTCAGATGAGATCAGAGCACGTGCAAAATTAAAGCGTCTCTGGGATTTTTGTTTTAGTCACTATTTAAGAAAGGCTGAGGCATCTGCAAATTCACAGACAAATTTCAAAGACAGAAAGCACAGCTCCAGAGCACGGGGGATGAGCATTGAATGGGATTTTCTTCTAAGACAGTAAGTCTATCCAGTTTCGTATTTACCTGGACTGCTTGCGCCTCTTTGCACCAGATCTATTCTGACACAGCTGGTTTTTGACAGATGCACACAATGTTCATCACAATTTGTGATGTGTTGGGAAAAAAAGGCCAAAAACGTTGGATTCTGTTCTGTGATTCGCTGTGTCATTTCCGCAGTTGGAGGTACCAAGCGTGTCCTCATCCAAACGTCTTTCCACTTCCCTTTCATCATCAACAACATTTGACCTGAATAGAACAGAGTATAGCTCATACAGCAAAACACCCGAGACAGAGCTGTGCATGCTGCTCCCCGGCCCCGCTGGCAGGAATTCCCCGTGACGAGAAAGCGCCCACTCCACAATGTTTTCACTGGCGATGCTCGGGGGATGCTGCATAGGCTGATGCAGTTAGGCGAAGCCACTTTCTGCACAGATGAAAAAATGCAGACTTCTGCTTTCTAAAGCCAATAGCAACTTTGCAGCACTTAGTAAGGCAACCCGACACGCGTAACTGATATGAAAGGAGCAAGCCAACAGCCAGGAACTGGCAGGGGTGCCCCAACACATGTCCCTCCTGCATATATCATAGCATTAAAACCATCAAACACTCCTGGTAAAAAAGCAAACAAACAAGACCAGCATAAGACCAAGATATATAAAATGCCCAAAGCAACATTAAATCATCTGAAGATATTCCCATTAAACAGAATTATTGTCCCCATTAAGAATCAATCAAAGCTATTTGGAATCATTGGCTATTCAGCCAGTTCCCTGGGAGGCTTCCCGATTAAGCAGATTTTCCATGTGGGTTTCTTGTAATTAAAGGCCCTATCTTGCAAATCCTGGCTCATATCTATCGTCCTAACTCAAGTGAGCAGTCCTAATGGATGAAGAGTGCTGGCTTACTCCTCTCATCTACGTTTACCTAATTCTGATGATTTCAGCTTGATTTGCATGACAAGAGGAGATCAAGCCAAGGGACTTACTCTCAGAGAACAGAGTTTGCAAGAGAAGAATTACAGTCGTGCCTACAGTTAGACACAAACAGACTCCAAATCACCAGAGCTTAAGTTAGCTCTAGTCTGGAAGGCACATAGCCATGTCAGCATGAGACAGTGAAGATGCAGATAAATCCACCTGAGAGGCAAAACTTTTTACTGCAGACACATTCATACCCTAATGTGTCTAAATGGCTTCCTGACCAAAGCTGCCTCGTGCTCCAGCAGCTTGGAGCTAGCCTGTGACAGCACCAGACTGTGTAGGCATGTTCTATAAGGTAAGTACATCCTATACTGACAGGATTTAGTTGATCCTTCATAATAAAATGTGTATTCTACTGGTCTCTAATTGACTGGCCTGCTGACTGTCTGAAATTGCCTGGAGACAAAGAAATGAAATGGGACAAATTACTTTAAGAGTAATTATATTAATAAAGCGTAATGCAGTTTTGTCTGCCATCTAGAAATACTGTTAGCGTCAGGCAGAAGAGCAAGCGAGAATCTCAAATTCCACAACTCAAACCAGAAATTAAGGAGTTGCTCTTTTTTAAACCAAACTTGTATTTGCCATGATTTCCATAATTTATAACCCTGGAAATTAACCTTGACATCCATAAATTCCCATGTTCCAAGTTTCCTAATATATTCTTTCCATAGATCTTCTGCTCCACCCTTTCTGTGGTCCAAACAGGATTTCTGAAGACTGTGCTGATACCAGCAGTTTGATAAAGTACAGTGACTTCTTTCTGCTTTCTCTGAGGAATACACTTATCAATTCTTGCCTGGGCAAGTTTGCGTGTGTGTGTGTGTGTGTGTGTGTAACACGGTTGCATTGCCCCTTCCACTTGGTCCTAATGAAAAAAACTGAATCATCACAAAGCAATCCCTGAAGAATGGTTAAGAGGAAAGATACCAAGTCCATATGAGCCCACAAAATGGTTCACTCCCTGGTCCCTGTTTCAGGCACCCGAGTAGAGCATAAGCGAGTATGAAATGTTAACCTTTTATGGTTAGCTATGTGATGAAGTGGATCTTGTCTTGCTTCATTTTTGTTTGACAGTACTATAAACATACGAAATTAAAGTAGTGTCCCAGCCAAACCTCTCTGATGGATTTCTGTTGGAATTTTTGTGGGGAGCAACACAGGGAGGGAGACTGGGGCACAGAAATGCAGGAGTCTGAAACCCTGATGGTCGAAACTAAGAAGTGATTTGATCCGTAGGAGTTATGCACGGTACTTACGCAGCGACCTCCAGGAGAGCATCAGGGTGGCCAGTGACATGGAGGGCAGGAACGACCTCAGGCACCTCCATCAGCTCACCCACAAATATGAGTCAGGACCCTCAATTCCCCTAAAAGTGCAGTCTGTTTAACACACCTTCGCTGTATTTCAACTCGGAGACAAAGTAGGGGAACATTAAAAGCTGGTACGTGACAGCGTCTGCTCAGCGTGTCCACGTGTGTCAAGCTCTGCAGACTCGTTACCTCACTGTGGTTAGACACCTTGTTTTGAGATCCAAGCAGATTACCGCTAAAAGCTTTTCCTTCCGTTCATTACTTCCTACTTCAGTGTTACTCATATCGATTTTCTTATTCTAACTCCTCAGATCTAAAAGCAGAGCACTGAACTCACAGGACTGCTTTCTGACTCTTTTCATAAATGGGGCTAACACTACTACAGATCAATCACTGTGAAAGTTATTTTTCTTTGCTTCTTTTTTGACTTCAAGGCAAAGAATTTGGCCTTTCAGAGGTTTGATTAGGAGGCATATTATGTGATTTAAATGTAATGTGTCACTAGCAAAGATATGGCACATGGGAGAGGGAAGGGACAAAAAGATCACATCTCTCTGCATTGTTGAAGTTAATAAGAAAAAGAAGTCAGATGAAGCATGTGGAGTTACACTGGTGCAATACTGGGGCAAATAAGAAGAAAATCAGGCACTACAGAAAAGGAAACGGAAAATTACAGCTCTAATAACAACAGAAATGCATGTAATATGCAGCACAGATAATATATGTATGTATGGTAGATCTTATTAAAAACTACAAATATTTTCTTCTTCTCCTTTCTGCTATTGCTCAAAAAATAGAATAGCTCTACCTCCCTTTGTCAATAAATCACATTAAGGTCACTCTGAGGAGCAGCAGAATATAAATGTCTTGTATGCAAAATCAAACTATGTTTGGGGTATAAATGTGATACAAATGCCTTCCAAAATACGCTTGAAAGAGAGAAATGAAGTACTAGCGCATTAGATTTCGCAATTTATTTACAGAGTGGAAGTCATTGAAATCTACTTCTCCCTAAACTATCTGTTCCCAAGCTTTAAACATTCAATAACTTCTCAGCCAGGGAACGTGCGTTTTTTTTCCCCCCCTTCCCTCTATTTTCTCTGTGGTTTGCCTTATCATGTGCTAAATACATTATTGCAACACATTAGTTACTTTGGTCCACGGCTTTGAAACCTTCACACAAGGCTCTGGGAATCTTACAGATAAATCACTGATCAGAATAAACTGATTGTCTATTCTGGATTCTCTTCTGTAGGATTAAAAAAAAACCCCAAAAGATAAGTTCAGAAAACAAACCCAAGTCTGTTACTTATCAAAAGGCCATGTGTTTTCATCCTCGGTCTATGCGTTTTGGATTTTTTTCCAAGTCTTCTGTATGCATGGTAAAAGCTGCATTTCTCTCCAGTTGTGGGACAATCACCCCATAATCAGAATATACTTTTAAGACCACAAGCTTGGGTTTAATTTGAAGTTTAGATAGACTCTGTATATCTTCCCTCAAACCAATATTTAAGAAGTTGCTTTTGCGACCTACTGAAGCAAGACATCTGCACTACTCTGCACTTTTGTTTTCAATAGACTCATATTTAGCCTGGTACAGTTGATGTATAGGAGAGAACATCTTGGAACAGATAAGCCATGAATAATTCCAGATCTTCAACTACCACAAGCACCTTCTTTTGACATCCTCATTCTGAACACCATCTTTTTTTTTTTTTTTTTTTTTTTAAATTAGTCAATGGATGCCAGATTGGGGTTATGGACTTAATTAATTTTATGTCTGTGACATGCTCACTGTATAATTATACCAAGCTGTGCACTATTAGATAATTATTTTTGGTCCTCAAAAGAGGAATTCAATTTGTTTAAAATTATTTAGCTGCTTCAGAAAGAAAGATATTATTTCCCTTCAAAAAGCCATCAAACTAAGTGATAAAGCAACCCCATTCTGCTAATAAAAGACTATGGCACTGAAGTGGTTACAAACCATTTTGTTCAACCAGACTATTTACAAGTAGCAACAGGGTATCTGTTTCCTGTCATCTCCATCATATATCTTGAGGCAGAGAGATTGGAGCCCGATTACAGCCTGATATCTAATCAATACACACCTTATTCCTAGAGCAGGAAGTAAAGGAGGAGGCCCTTGGGAGCCAGAGTTCAAATTACTCCGCTGTCGATTCCAGATAGCAGCTAATGATAGGATATATTTCTGGAAAGGGGGGTGGGTGGGAAGGGCAGCACGGTTTAATGGGATTGTTAATACAAGGAACACATACGTATATTAATTTAGACATCTGCTTCTGAATTCCAAAAGCCCTACGTGAATCAGAAGAAAAGTGACCCAATTTGCTATTCTCTCCTACAGCTTTTGGGACTTAAGTTTGTTAAAATAAAGCATTCAAGTGACAAACCCAGTCCAAAACCTTTAAATGAGATTTGTAAACTACATTTGGATAGATTCCCACCCACCCTGCCTTTTTAGAGTTGCTTTTGCATGAAGAAGGACTTACTTTCCTATGGATACGGACTTTATATAGCTCCAGGGACTTTCAACCAAGCCAGTGAGCATTTCCCTTTCCCAGCCGATCAGTTAAACTTACTCTCTTGTGCGCATGGACCCACTAGGCCAAATCCTGCACTTAACTGAAGGCAGCTGTCCGTTGACTTTTGGTCAGTTACTAGCTGTTTGGGAAGATCTTAAACAGATAAATCTTGGGACTACTTGTCCCTAAGCGTCTACTGCTAATTTTGTCAATCAGCCAAAAAATAACCTCTCCTACTTACCAATTCCTTTGTATTCCTAGCAATGGTTCAAAAAGCTGCCTTTTGCGTAGAGGTCTTTATGAAAATGGGTTTTTTCTGTCTTCCAAGAATTACCCTAACTCAGAAATGTAAAATATGAAGAGCAAATAGCCTGAATAATCAAAGAAAGTCACATGCTACACTCAGTACTCCGAGACAGAGAATGAAGCACAGGGGCATAATAAATCTTGTTAGTATTTAGCTTTCAAAATGGTCTGGAAGGCTGCCTGGTGACATGGATTCCTTCTAGGTTTAATACAGGTTTGATTAGCCAGGAAATCATTGTCTTCTTCTAGGAAGCCAGACCACAGACCTACAAAATTCACAGTAAAAAAAAAAAGCAGGGAACAAAAATCTTATCCATGGTTTTCTGGTTGGGAGCACTGCAGTAGGCTCTAAGACTCCTAGCTTCAGTGGCCAGCACCCCGAGCAAGGCTGCGCGTGCAAGGCAGGTAAATCCTCACAAGGACCAGATCGACAAAGACCTTCAGGTTCCTAAGTTAACTTTCTACATACCTAAGTCTGGTCTTGGATCATGATACGCTTCAATTCCTCATCTGACATATTTGGGTGAGTAATCCTTCCTCTCTCCTGTCTTAACTATTTGTCCATCTTAACTACTTATAATATAAATTCTTCCAGCCAGTGATCACTGCCATATATTTATACCATACTTCGCACAGTTTCAGCTTGGGATTTCTTAGTCTGACTCAATAGTGCTATTGCTAATACAGAGTTTCACATAAATGGGGCCCCAAGATTGAATGATACCTCTAAGTGCTGCTGTACTACAAATAAATAATTATATGATATACATAAATCTTGCATTTTTAATGCTGAAGTCCCATGAGACAGAAAAAAGATTTTAAACGAGACAAGAACTTTCTAATTATACTGCATGTTGATGATCTTGGAATAGGTACAAAACCCATTAAAGACTTTTACTTTTTTTTTTCTGCCTCTTAAATAGGAAAAATCTTTTCATCAAACATAGATTGAAGCCAGTGATAATGTAACTCTGGCTTACTAAATAATAACAGTGCAGGGCTTTCTAAACAGCCTACTTCAAATAATGACTTATATTATCCTAAATTCAAAAGCAAACAACTGGGGAGAAGGAAATCACTAAACGAAGAGCAATATTAAATTCCAGAGGGTGAATGTGTGCTGCTAAAGGTGTGGTCTTAATGGAATTTGACCTATATCCATAATTTTGTTGTCACTCAGCGGCAGCTCTCACAGCACAAAGACGGCAGATGAGCAGGGCGTGAACAAAGCAGGGAGCTGCCTGGAGCAGGACTCCTGGAGGGAGCATGGGTATGACCCCACTGCCTCTTCCATACACGAGCCCTGGACACCTGGGCTAGCTGGCTGTGGCTGCCATTTAGGAAAAGGCTACGGTGTGCTGGGTGGTGGCTACTGCTCAGCACGCTTTGGCATCTCCCAGAAGGAGCAATCGGTTCCTCCAACATCTTTGCAGCAGCAACCCTATGGGCTCAGTCAATCATCCCAAGCCCCTTCACGTCTCTAGGTGTTCAGGGCACAGAAACAAAGAGATGGTGGCTTCCTACTAGGTCCATAGCCCTTGGGAGAGAACACAAGATTAGGTTAGTGAGCTGCCTTTATCCCAGCTGAACTGTTGGATGAACTTCCAAAAATATCCTTGAATTGGCATTCTGCGTACAGCTGTGTTTATGAAAGGCAATATCATGTATGTAAATAAATTCAGATGCTGCTTGAGTTATTTTAAAACAATCAGTAGAACACTAATCATTTTATAGGCACGATCTTATCCCAAGAAAGTGACAACTTGGTGTGTATATACATGTACTAAAAGTTAAAGACACTGTTACTTGTATCTCCACACAGACATTAAACAAGATGTAGACTTGTCTTATAGCCCCATGAGAAGCTGCTTTTGTTTCCTGTGTACTTTGCTTGCTGATGTAAGCTTTAAATACAGTAACCTAAAAAATGACTTAGCCAGAGCTCGCGGGGCCTCATCCTAGGTGGAGCTCATTATCGGTAGGTATTAGATGTACCTTGGCAGCACGTGAAACCCCTTGTGTGAAGACCAGCTCCTCCAGTGCAACCTACCGAGGGGGAGAAGACGAGCGCCAGCAGGACCCCAGCCCCTCGCCGGCACCCCGGTGTCTCGGGGAGCCCGGGGCATGTTCACAGGATGGCCGAGCCCTGCTCTCCTGGGCAGGGTGGGTACTTTGCACCCAGGCTAGAGCCAGCCTGCTGCTGGGCCTCGGCCAGGAAGCACGTGTATCACAGAGCTCCCTGTGTTTAAATCCATTAATTATCTCGCAGTGTAAACAGTTTTAGAGTACTGCGGTTGCCTGCTCATGGGGAGATAATGCAGTTTAACCACTGTCTGTTCTAATTTCATCGCTGAACAGATACAAGGAGGGTTGCAGAAATACCTGAGCGAGAAGGGGAGATGACAAACACGTTTCCTGGCTTTGGCTCCTATCAGCCCATGGCAGCTTGAGATGATACCTCACCTCGATGGACTAAGTTAAACTGTGGATATCGCCTGGGCTGAGTCAATGGTGATGCCCCCTCTGCCTTCAAGGGAGCAAGGACATCGCCTTTTAAGAGAGCCTGAACTTTGCACTTGTTTTCCTAACAAATACCACAAAAACAAAACTGTTAGCTTATTCCTAGTAGTCCCACAGTAACCCCATGGTATCCAGCAATTCTCTGCTTAATGTTTGAAAAAGCAAAAGCCCTGAACAGACAGTGTATCTGGGTAGTCAAAATATATAAAAGAATGCCTGGCTACTTCTTTATGCCACAATATACCATACCAGAGTTCTGTAATTCAGGTGGCTGTTTTATTAAAACCTCGTATACTGTTCCCATTTATTCTTTTATGATTGGAGAACAATTTGGGACTGAGAGGGTATAATCTGTCACAGTCTGTTATGTATTACGTTATCACCTTTTCTCCAGTGTTAGCCTCCAGAGATGACATGTCTGGAAATATGAATACTTCCATTAACGTTAGCTCTGGTTTCATTTACATTTTCCTTTCTGAGCAGAGTCCTGCACAGCAAGGTGAACTGGTTATATGATGAACTGATTACACTGTGAGAGCTAGAGAAAATACGGCCACATAACAAGGTACATCAGCAGTAGATGGAAAAAAAGCTTAAACTTGCATGGTGATAAAACTCAAGTCTACCTTGAACTTGATGTGTCAGCAATGCAACATCTCTTCAGACACAAAACAAAATCTGGTGGCTAACCAGTGTCACTGCCATTAACCTCATCCTGATCTCCAGGGTCCAGAGTAGGAACTTTAAATAAGTTTTTTTATAGCACAAAAGTTACCCTGTAGAAGACTACAAAACCGCAGGATTACAAAACATCGAGGGTTATTGCAAACTTCCCTCACAAATGCTAATGAATTGTTTTCTCTTTTTTGCTCCAATCCTGTTGTTTCAAGTGAAAACACATCACTGCTTTGTTGCTGAGCACTTTCTCCCACAGTGCCCTGCACAAAGACTTGCTTGTGCACCCTCTGGAATGTGCTTATTCCAAGATGTTTAATTGTCATTTCTTCCACTTTACATCAGAAGCCTGTCACATGCATTAATTAGGTCCATAAAAATATGCTTGAAAACCCTACCATTTAAATACAAAAGAACGAGAAAGACAAAGAAACGAGCACTGTAATTTCCAAGAATAACTAATGTCTTGCTGAAGTTAATTCTCTGGATTGATGGCCTAATTGCCAACATGGCTGAGGTAGGGCATACGGTAAGATCTCAGGCTGCTTGGCAGTGAATACTATCTTACTAACAGGTAAATGACAATTTTTTAATTGATATTTCCAACTATGAATTTGATTTAAATGAAAGGCTTACTCATAAAACAAAAAACAAGCTGCCATTTATTGAATACACACACACAGAGGAAGGGGAAACCAGGTCCAGCCACGAAGACCTGGGAATTAGCGACTGAGCACCTTTCTGGGCAAAGCAGCCCACCAACTAGATCAGAAGTTCATGTGCTGCAGCATCCTGTCTCCAGCAGCAGCAGCTCCAGATGCCTTCAAGTAATGCATAAGAAACTTGTAACAGTGGGCTCATTTTAACTCCCTAAAGAAGCCATCAACTTAAATAAGACCCTTTCCTAGCCAGAAACCCCAGGCTGGATTGCCCTCTCACAATAACATAAATGAGAAGTAACTTCACTTAAACCAGTGGCATCGCAGCAAGGATTTATTCACTGTGAGAGTGAGGAAACACAGCAGGGAAGATGCACTGAGCTTAAAACAGCCCAACTCAGGCAACAGATGTTTTAAAACAGCTTTGGTCCTGCAGTAGCATTGACATATCTATGTACATGAACAGTAGTTTCTCTTTCTTGCCCCAGTGTTGTGGTTTAACCTCAGCCTGCAACTGAGCCCCACCCAGCCGCTCGCTCACTCCCCCCACAACGGGATGGAGGAGAGAATCAGAAGGGTAAAACTGAGAAAACTCATGGGTTGAGATAAAGTCAGTTTAACAGGTAAAGCAAAAGCCACACACACAAGCAAAGCAAAACCAGGAATTCATTCACTGTTGTGCAGGCAGGTGTTCAGCCATCTCCAGGAAAGCAGGGCTCCATCACACATAACGGTTACTTGGGAAGACAAATGCTGTCACACTGAATGTCCCCCTTTCCTTCTTCTTCCCCCAGCTCTATATGCTGAGCATGACGTCATATGGTATGGAATATCCCTTTGGTCAGTTGGGGTCAGCTGTCCCAGCCGTGTCCCCTCCCAACTTCTTGTGCACCCCCAGCCCACTCGCTGGTGGGGTGGGGTGAGGAGCAGAAAAGGCCTTGACTGTGTGTAAGCACTGCTCAGCAGTAACGAAACATCCCTGGGTTATCAACACTGTTTTCAGCACAAATCCAAAACACAGCCCAATACTAGCTTCTATGAAGAAAGTTAACTCTATTCCAGCCAAAACCTGCACACCCCAGTAAGGAGAGCTGGTGGCCAGGGCTTCCTAAGGGCATTTAGCCCCTTCCCACCTCACACCCCTCTGACATCCAGCATGATTTTCTGTTCCCACTCAGCCGTGTCCTTTCCGAACAGCTGAAGACGGGTAATGCAGAGAAGTCTGGTAATTATTTCCACGTTGCTGCTACTCCGCTACAAACAGAAGGTTTGTGCAGAAGGGGGACGCTGAAAGGCCGTCACCCCAGTGCTGCTGCCCTCCATCAAGAGCTAGCCACGAAACAGCACTCGCCAAGCCGCCACATTACAAACGTTCAGGGCCACACGCTCACTGCTGGAGTCCTGATGAATTCGGGGAAGAAGCTCCCAAGGAAAGAAAGAAAACTGTATCACAATCTGTAATATTTGGGGTATTAAGATGTATTAAAGTGTATTAGGATATTAAGACGTATTCACAGCACACAAAACGCTCATTTGCTGAGCAGGAAGTAAACTGTGAGCACTGTCCCTTTGACATCACTGGAGTAACAGTGTAACTTCTAGGAATAAATGCAAAATCAAATAAAATTTAACTTTAAAACTTTTGCATTTTCTTGTGTTGGCATAGTCTTTCAGACTTGAGGGAATTCAAATGCTTGACTTATATAACCCTGAAAAATGAGACTTATTGTTCAAATATCAACTTAATTCTTCTAGTATTAATGGCTTTTACTTTTGCAGGGAGAAAATTCTGCTGTTTGTTTAGAGTGACCAGAAATATATGCAAAACGCGCCTAGGAAAAATATACAGACAATGAATTGCTTTCTGAAAAACTAAACCAGGTTTATATTAGTACATCAACTGTATTTGTTTTCACATAACTCTGATATCCAGAGTTAAAACAAATGCATGTCTTCATAAAATGCATGTAGAAGTATATTCAAACTATCTCAAATAAAACATCTTCTACTAGCTCTTCTGATGATCTGTATCTTTTAGATTTATAGCAACACTTATCTGGGGAGGTCAAAGTACTCTGTAACATAAAAAATTGAAACTCGCAACATCCCAGATGAATAGTAAGCATGATTATAATCTGTTTTACAATTCTAAATATGGTTTTACAGTAGTCAGACACAGAGAGGTTCAATAGTTAGCTCAAAATAAACCCATGCAACCTAGCTCTATCTTCTCTCCCCAACAACAGAGGCTTTGTTCCTCCACCTCTGCTGATCAGAAAGAAGAGCTCCGGTGGCTTTAGTGACAACAGTTCGTTAATTCTCACCAAGTTATCATCCCCCAGCATAGCCTATAGATGGACGAGCCTGACATCAGCACATACTTTGGGTTTTTATTTCAATAAACCATAAATTTTAATACTCAGATCAGTCAAAGTGAGTTCTTTCAGGCAATTAACTTATAATTAGACTAAGGTAATAATATATTTAATAGAATTCAAAGGTAATTGTTACAGGCAAGTGCACGAACACTAACCTATATTGAAGTAGAGGGGGGCACAAACCCAGAAGCGAGCATCCAGAACCCTCACGCTTTGGAAAAACTCAAGGTATGGATCTGAATCTTGCTGATGACCTCCCCCTCCTTGCGGCCTCGCTCTGCCCAAGCAGGTGATGTTCCAGCAGCCATCCCACAGAAAATGGCTGTTTATGCAAGAGGTTTGGTAGGTCCAAAACCCAGAGCTGAAATCCCACTTCTGAAACTTCCCTCTTCCCCCTGAAAAATTTCTAAAATCCAGAGCAGATTTCTGTGTCTTGGGCTCCGCTTAGATAATGTCTGCCTTCCCTGACGTGCTTTATCTTTGATTCACTGCTCTGTGTTAAACCTCAATCGACCTATTTGACAATAGCACATTTTATGATGCCAGTTCCACCCATGAGAAATCTGAGATACAATGAGACTAAGTGAGATGTCCAAGGCTGTATGTGACGTTTATAACAGAGCTGGGAGTAGACTGAGTCACAGGCTCCTCTTTTCTCTCCCTACCAGCGAGACTGCATTTTCTCTTTATTTTGTCTTCTCTCATGCTTAAAATAGTTGTGGCTTATTGAGAGATTTAGCAAGGAGCACAGGTCAATTTACCTGCACCTAGAGACTGCAGTGATTCTAGAAGATGCATACCTTGGAGCTATATACCACATGATACCTAAAGATGCTGGATGGCTTGCCTGATACTTAATTGGAGTACGTAGTTGTGTGCCAAATAACTGTAACTTATTTCTTCAGAAAAAAAATGGGGGAAGAGGGCAACATAAGTAGGCTGGAAGAAGCAAAGATCATCTTACAATGATTTTAGATATACATACAGCCCTTCAACATCATCAGAACTTGTAGCAATGTCAAGAAAACCTTGTTCGTACCTGGTCCAAAAGCTACTATCCTTTGAAAAAGGAGGACCTCTCTGTTATCATCCCCATTTAGATGATGATGATGTTTAGGGTCCATTCCTGAAACAATCCATCAGTATCAAACAGGACGTCACTCCTGGTAAGACGTCTGTCTCACAAGCAGCATCTGACTCCAGTACTCCAGGGTCCTCACTGACTCTCGCTGACTGGCAGTCTCTGGGTGCATGCTCAGGGCTTATTATTTGATGACTGACCACCGTGAGCACTCAAAGAAGGTTGCACCAAGTCTGAAGTAAAGCCCAAAAGATGCAGAGAACTCGCTCAAACATCCAGTGCCACTGCAGTGACCAGCAGATAGGCTGAAGCCGGTATTAAAGAGGAGCAAGACATATGTGTTTTGCTATAAAGCAGTTGCAAAATAGATACTAACTCTTTCCATAGTGGTCCATAATAGCCTGACTGTATTGTATTTTGGCCAATAAGGTCTTCTTGATTTAACTAGGAATTAGACATTTGAGAGGAGCAATAATACCTAGTAAGGAAATATTATCAACTTGGTTTCATTTTCAGATGGTTATTTCCTATTCTGGTATCAGGTTTTATTTTGCTTGTGGAGTACATATTATACATATTTTTAATAAAGTCATTGCAAAATTACCCACAGGCGGAGAGAGAATAAATTAACGGGCTACTTAATTGTGTTCTTTTCAAGGTTCTTAGCATCAAGCTGCAACTGAGTGAAATAAGGAGGAATGTAAAATTTGCCACTTTACAAGCCACCGGGCCATTTATTCTCCCAGCCTGCTCAATGCAGTAGTTAATTCTTAACCATTTCAAATGAAAAAATAAACATTGATGCATCAGCTTTGTTACAGAACCACTGTACGCAAAACAAATGCCAATTTCAAGAAAAGGAAGAATTATTCCTCCTTTACTGCTTCAGAAGTCATAAACCTGAAATCTAAAGAGCGTCCAAATCCTTCTTGATCTCAGTGGACATCAGGGACCCAAAAACTTCTGAGGATCCAGGCCTTTGTTCTTATCCTTTCATTTATATGCATAACGGGGGAAAAAAGTCATTAATTTACTTGACCCTTCCAAACTCCAGAAGAAATGCAAGCACCTTTCTTTCAATTGTACTTTTAGAGAATCATTTTGAAAGATCCCTTTCCCAGCCTCGGTGAGAGTGTCAGGCACTTTAGAAGAACACAAAAGCTTCCCCAGTTTGATTTTTACTTTAACATCAGTTAATTTCTATTTGTTCTTCCTCCCCAATTTCACTAATGCCCTTTTTGTATACGTATATTTGTCCATTACAATCTACAGAACAATCACCCTAATTGATCTACTGTTAACCTCTAACAGCTTAAGATCCAGACTGTTTGTATCTATTGCTCAGTCCCAGTTGCAGCATTAATTCCCTATAGTGCTTACATCTCTGTCACCATCGCCACCCGGCCCTTTTACAAGCAGCTCCTCTCTAAACAAATGCCACTGTAAACCATCCTTACAAGAGGAGTGGAGGCTGTTGAAAAGCCCCCGCTGTAACAGTTTGGTTTTGCCTTGTGTTGTATATAATGATAAATTTCATACAGGTGTCACATTTTTTAGCGGGAGGTGAGGATTGATGGGGAGCAGTAGAACGATCCATCATCGGAGGCAGGTGGCACAGTATTGGAATTTCAGAAATCTGTTCCCAATCACATCCACTGCTGGATGACTCAGTAACGACCCTATT
Organism: Fulmarus glacialis; assembly: GCF_000690835.1. NCBI lineage: Eukaryota > Metazoa > Chordata > Aves > Procellariiformes > Procellariidae > Fulmarus > Fulmarus glacialis. The sequence continues at coordinate 187,167 of NW_009212550.1, read as the reverse complement.
TGCGATGCGTTACTGAAAATCAATGTGCCGCATTCAAGGTCAATGTACTGTTAGAAAACTCCTTAAGCACTGATGGATGGATTGTGTTCATTCAGAATAAATGTGAGAAGAAAGTGACAGCTGAGCATCCCAACAGTTGTGCCAACTTTAAGAGAACAGCGTCCTCCTGGAGAGAGAAACGCGATTCCTTCAGGGATTACATCACTCCTTATTTCCTTTGTTCTTTCTCTTTTGAGCATTTAGGTAATTGTTTAATGTATCTATCTTCGTGCAATTAGGAGACTTCAAAGTTTGAAGACAAATACTGATGAACAACAATCTTTATGGACTTCCCTGTATGAATAATATTAATCATTATGAAAGACTATCAAAGTTTATAAGGATTAAGCAGACAAGAAGGGAAAACATTTGAAGAAGAAACAAAACCCACACACAGGTATAGAAAAAAGCCTCTCTGCGAAGAGCTCTAAAGATAAAATCCCAAGTCAAAATATCGTCTTGATTTTTCTGTTATTATAGTAGTGAACAAGATGCTTAGTGTCTTTACATATCTTTACATATTTTTCAACACTCTAAGTGGTTTTGCATAACTTTAAATGTTTTAAATTAGCTGGGAACTTGCCATGCATGGCAAAACAGATTTGAGCTTATAAAAGATCCATGCTTATAAATAAAGCTATCACACTTTTTCTTTTAGCAATGGGATGAGATATCTTATTCAACTAGTTTGCTAAATATGAATTAATGACACTTCAGAGACTCCTTCCAGAGGGATTCAGAAATTACACTCCTTTTCTTTCCTGCGAAATAATGAAATTGTCTCTTAGTTGATGGGGGGAAAAAAGTAATCATCAGCTTCCAAAAGGAAAACAGGATTGATAGCTCAAACAAACAGGAAGGGGGGAAAGTGTAATTTACCATGTGGTTCACCAGCAGCTAAATCTGTTCACTTGACACAATAAATGATGTCAGGCTTCCTCACCCACTGTGTCAACAAAATGGGTGTTGTCAAAAACATTAAGACATCTTATTGACAAACTCTCAAGTCATTATACTCTTTGAAGTGGTTTTGTCTTCTGCCTAAAATTATTGCACCGACAGCATCGATTCATCTGATACATTGATACTGCAGCAACGAGCTCCAGGGAGGATTCTGAATACAGCCAAAGCCATCATCCAGACAAAGTTATTTTTGACTATTTTGGTAAGATTCTGAGAGGTGGTAGGTTATCAGGGACGTGCAGTTCATTTCCAATATTCAAACAATTACGCTTCCTCAAGAAAACAACTTTTTGCTATCATAAAGTAACTATACAGAACACTGTTAAAAAAAGGTTGCTTTGCATCAGGAGTTATCAACTAGGGGTTAATTGCAAATATATCATCTTAAACAGGTTGCTGCACATTATTTCAGCCAGAATATATTGCTTATTCAAATAGTTTAGGGAGCGGAAATCTTCCAAAGCTCCTTTCCTTACTCGAATAGTTGTACCAAACTCCATTAGCCCAATGCTATGAGGAAAATGTGAATGGTTTTGCCAAAATAATTAGGCTTGCCAAAGAGGATTTGGTCAAAAATATTTGAAATAACTTAATCATTGCAAGTTAAGAAGTCGGAATTAATGCTTATCTGAGAGGTCAAAGGGTGAGTGCGTACAGCAGAGTTTCTTTCCCTGTCCAAACCGACGTGGCAAAGTAAGGGTTAGGTCAGGCAGGGCCGCCTGCACTGCTGCTGCCCAGCAGTAACTCTTCTGCGGACAAACAGGAGACATCAGAAGAGTGATTTACAAGCGCTTCTGACCCTTACGTTTAATACATCGTAGCCCTAATCCTCCCTTTACGCCAACGTGGATCAGAAATAACTCCATGGAAGCCAACGGCATTGTAACAGCATAAAACCAAAATGGGAGGAAAATCAGTTTTGTATGCAATTGAGCGTCTATTCACCCCAATAAAAAAAGGTCCATTTCTTTTTTCCCCCTCTTCTCTTTGCCTGTTGTGCCGTGCAGAGGAGTCTCCAGCCAGCACAGAGCCGACACAGCAAACCCCAGCACTCCTTTTCCCCTCCCGTCTTTCGGGAGCGGGGTAGGTGCGGTAGGCACGGCCAGAGGATGCTGCGTCTCTGCCTCCTCACTGACCGTTGCTTACGCTCTTCTCCTCCGTGCTGGGTTTGGCAGATCCTAGAGCCAGAGGCCAGCAACAGGGACTAATAACCAGGTTGCTTGATCCCACCACAACCGCGCTCACAGCCTACGATCGTGTGCCATTGAGCATTTGGCTCGCTGCCCTTAATGTAAAGTCAGAGCTGAAGATAGAAGCAGGCTGAGAATGCCAGTTCTGTCCACTGTGGATTTGTGATTAAGTTTTGCCATTAAAATACATTATATAAAACGCTAATTCAAGCCAAAATTATAGACTCAGATAATATATGGAATTACCGTGCCAACAATCCACAATAAAAATACATAGTACAAATAAGTGAAAGAATCTGATGTCAAAAATACGGATAATGAAAGTAAATTGTATAAATTAATAAAGGCTTGGAATGGAAATTTCCAGTGTGTACTGGCTGAGCCTAGATCCACTGAATATCCACAGACTCTTCTAAATTTAAGCTGGGATAATAATGACCAGCTTCTTATGTCTTGTTTAAATTGTATCTTTTATATCAGAAGGCATCTAGGAGTCTCCACTAAATTGTTTTAATTAAACTAGCCATTATGTTTTATTAGTTCCAACTTTACCACATTCAGATGAGAAATAAAGATGCACGTAAAAACCAGACTTTGACGTGAAGAAATCCATTCCTGCACAAGTATTCACAGCTGCTATCTTGTGCTGCCCCAGCTCCGGAGATAACAGCTACTGTTTTGCTGGACTTGTCAAGTAGCCTGGGAGTCTGACAGGGGTGTTTTGCGATCCATTTGCAGTCCGTGCAGAGCCTTTTCTAAGTATTTGTTTTGCTTTGCTCAAAACCCTGAGCTTGGGTGGCCTTACTGAAGGATTTTCAGATTATGCTACCAATATGATGAAGAAAAGACTTCTTTTGCACGAAGCACTTTTGTTTAAAAAATACCACCGAAAATATGGAGAGAACAGGATAGGACAATGCCTACCTTCACAGCCTCCGACCTCCCGGCTTAGTGCTGCACCTCGCAGGGGAGATTCCCACAAAAACCAGTAGGAATTGGCACCTCCATCTAACTCCCCACATACTCTCCATGCAGACGTGGATGAACTAAGTGGAATATAGGCATATTGTACTGTGATACCCACATATTACAGTGCAGAAGCAAATGTGTGTATGTATTACTCACTCAAGCCAAGAAGGTGAAACCCTATCTAGAGCCCCAATTTTTCTTCCCTCTAGTTTCAGTTTATCAATTTAATGAAAGGAATGCCTTCCTACTATTGTTCATACGATGGATGGCCATGAGCTGCTGAAATTAAAGAAAGAGAATACTTGCTCACTAGGCTGGGTGGTGGGATTCCTAGCCTAATTTTGGGCTTGTAAAGTTTTTTGTGGTCACAGAATGAAAAGTTGCTACCAGTTAAATCCTCACAGTCTTACTCACATTGGGTAGTCTGTGCAGAGTCGCACAATTCTAATACTAAAGAGGCTGTCCTGCAGATGTATCTCTTGGTTTCTGATCAACATTTTAAGAGATTGCAATCACACAAAATTCTATTGAAATGTATTTTCCATCTGTAATCACAATGCAAGTAAAGTCTCCTCAAGAATCTGGTGGAACCACATGGCTAATTAGTTCACTTATACCACTCACACAAGGCCACAGCCCGGTGGAAACCAGCTTCTGGAACATCTTTCCCAGCCTTGTTACAGACTTGAGTTGGGAACTTTTGCCGGTATCTTGGCCTCACGGGCAGCTGCTGCACAGCTCTGTTGTGCTTTTGGGGCTCCCTCCCAATGACATGAAGGAGCCAGTGCCACCGCCTGCACGGGAATGAGAAACTAGAGCTACCAGGACTGATGCGAGCCTCCAAAACTTTCCTCCAATAAGGCTATGCCTGCAACAGATGACTTTCAAACAGGCATACAGGGAGAAACAAATAAATTCCTTGTAATTTTCATAATAAACAAAACCAGAGTGAATCACTCCAGAGTAACAATTTCAGTAATTTGACCTCTCTTACTCTTTCAAAGAAAGCAAAATTATTTTGTACAAATTAAAGACCATTTCTGCTGGGAAATGAGAAACAATATCCCAACTAGTGCAAAATATTAAGCAATAGGTTTAAAAAAAAAGTCACCCCATCCCTATGCAGGAAAGGTACCCCAACTTTTTAGTTCTGAATTAGAAGTATTTCCAGGCACCTTTGTAAAGTTGTTTAAATACATTGCTACATTAGCTTCACTATATTTTTAAGTCCGTTATCAGGTATGTAGCGGAATAAATAGCAGTTTGAGGTCTTGGTTGTAGTTTGGCTCCATGCTTCCAGTCTGAAGCAGCACACGTATAACTCCAGGTGCAAACCAGTCATCTTTTCCAGATCCAGCTGCAGAAGCTGGAAGACTGCTCATCAGGCAGAGGTTACCAGCCTGCAGCCCAGCCAGCACAAGGAATCACATAACTCTTCACTGGCTGCTTCAATGCAAAGACAGACATTTGACTGTCTTTGCAAAGCCAGTCAAAATTTGATTGACTTTGCATCGATATGGATAGGGCTACAGCCATACAGACCTTTCCATTTCCTCTAGCAGGCTTCGCAGTCTAGCCTAATTTCATCCCCTGTGTTTCCAGAAGGAAAATATTCTATGTTTTCTTTCTTATCCCCACAGATTACGATGCCAGTACAGCTATACAGATCATCATATCATCACACATACTTTGTGTTCTCCCCGCTCATCTCCTTCCTACTTACTTAGCAACTATTAAAGCAATTAGAAATATTATGTTCCTTCCAGACAAGTCCTACAGAAAATTCTCTGCACTTTTTGTACGAGCTATGCCAATGGAAAATGTCCCAGTGATGTCAGTCAGTGTATTATCAGCCTCTCTACGGCACAGCTTTTTAGGTAGTTTATGTCAATAAGCTGAATTAAATAATAATTAAAGCAAGTTACTCAAAAGTGGTTTGGATGTGCTTCCAAATGGAAGTCTTAACAGAAGGGATTCAAAAGGAGTAAGAGATACATATGTTTTGATAATCTGAAGTGAGCCAGCTTACCCAAAAAGCACTTAATTACACCAAAACTGAAACATCTGGTTTAGATTATCTGCTAAAAAATAGTATGGTGAAAAGCAAACCACTTGGAGAGGAAGCATTAACATTATTCCTGACTTAGACTGTCATGACAGAAAACTGATACTTTTTTATTATTATTTTTGTATCTTCATATGATATACAAAGAGGAAATTCAGCAAAGTAAGGAGTCAACTTGCCTTCACACTGAATTAGGAAAAAGGAGGAGCTCTCCCTGCCCTGTTTCGAGCAAGCTGCAGGATGACAGTTGCAGAAGGACTGCGATGCTGGGGGATGCCGGAGGTACCGGGCTAATCTTTGTCACTTGGATCCTTTGGAACCCATGTGGCTTTCTGGTGTCCTGCCACGTTCAGGGTATTTTCACAAGGAAAAAGCACCAAAAAAAAGGCAACGTTCTCCACTTGGACTTGATTTAAGAACATTCCTAACATTTCTGTTGTCCGCCATTATTTGATTTATTTCCAATTTTTTTTTTTCCCCCAGTTGCAGCCAAGGAAAGACAAACCATGCAAAAGCGATGCCAGCTCCTTCCCTGCACGTACAGTAGGTACTCCCCAACCTGGAGGTATTCAAATCTCTCCCTGGTACAGTAGCCTGGTATTTCTTAACAGTATCTGTAGCCGAGAAGTCACATTATAGCACTTTAGAACATTTAGAGCCTAAGGAAAACCTTTTATGAGAGCATTTTAAAGCTCAAAGCTCTAATCTAGGACTTGGTATATTTATCCAAGTCCTTAATTATTAATGTTACTCTATTGATTTGATACCTGAAACTCTAACAACAAAACCTGTGCAAACTCATTATGCCTGGCTTCTGACTTTACAGGGCTTCTTTGCTCCTCTTCTAAGTCTTCTTTTTCTTAATCAATAAGCTCTGATTCATAGAACAGTAGAGAGATGCCAGAATTGAGAAACAAAAGGCTTATTAATTATCATATAAACTGTGCAACAGCTATGCACGTTGCTGAAGCATTTATTCACCTGAAGGATCCCAATGGTATCTAAGTTCGTCTTTGCTTATTATCCTAATGTAGGCAGCAAAATCAATCCTAACTGTATTTTAATTAATTCAGAAATAGAATTATTTTTCAAAAAAAAAAACCTTTGGCGTCTCCATGCCAGGCTTGGTAACACCACTTTCTTGAGGCGGTGCAGCTTTGCCAGCTTTCTGCAGAAAGAGTAAATTCGCACACCTCTAACCCCCACAGATTCCTCCGTTCCTCCCAGCCGCACCAGCACCAGTGCTGTGCTCTGCTAGTTTGCAAAGTTTAGATGAGCCCAGATTCCCCTCGTCTGCATTCAAAAATACTGAATTAATTCCCTAATACAGCTAATTTAGGGCCAGATTCTGATGCCTTCCTTCGTTCTGAGTAGTATCCTTAAGATAGACAAGATTACTTCTGGAGTAGCGTTCGTGCAGAGGCCTGGTAAGATCACCATAAATAATTTAAAATAAGTTTTTAAACTACATCACCAAATCTGTAGTGAGCAGTTTTAAATGTATGTAATGCAGAAGGTTTGCATTTTTTTTTGCTCAGTTGATTGTTTTTTCTTAATTTCATGCAGGTATATAACAGTACAGAGCGGAACAAATATTTAATTGTCAACAATATATTTGGTGCTCTACAAGTCATGACTTCGCAATTTTGCTAATATTCTGTAAAAAGGACATCCTCACATCTCTTCCTAAGATATATTACTGTCATAAACTTATTCCTGAGACGGAGGTGTTGCCATATGGAAGACTGAATAACTAAGATCCTACATGATCTTAACACTTTTTATTAAGGTCACTACAAGGTATGACTTAAAACTCAAGGATGCTGGCGACTCTTTGATAACAAACGTACATAAAATGTTTTATTAAGAAGCAAAAGTTTGGGACAATGTGGCCCCACTGAAACACTATTTTGATTCATTTGACCCTTTGCATATTTTGCACCTTTTTAGGAGAGAATTTATTTCTCTTATGGAAGAGACTATACAACTTTCTTTTTTGAAGACGCTATTTCACTTTTTTCAGGTGGCTGCCTTAAAGCAAGTAGATGTCTTACGCCTTTATTAAGTAAGGGTCGATCTTTCCTCTCTTCGGATTGCACCATAGACATCTTCGGTGTGATTTCCGAAACTGCTGTGTGCAGACTTTTGCAAACCTAACCCCTGCCCTGAATAATTATTCTCAAGGTAATAAGTGAAATACATTGTTTCTGTTCTCAGCAGCCTGGACCTGAGTCACTGCTGTCCTGGGGAGCATTTTTTACCGTTTTGCTTAGGTGCAAGTGACTTGTTAGAAATAACAGTGGAGAATGAGACTGTTCCTGTCTTTCACTGCAACGACCATTACAGTTCAAAAGGTACCACAGAGAGGAACTTGTGACACTACGGTTGTCACCTCTTCTTGCCAGAGCGAAGATGAGAAATAGATCAGATTCTTTATTCCCCTTTTGGCCACAACTGATTGTTTATTTTTTCTTCCAAATAGCAAATGCCCAAATATAATACGTCCACATCTATTTTACAGAGAGTGGAGACTGCATACCATATTTTAGTTGTGAAAAGTGGCTCAGAGAGCTTATTAGTACTCGACTACAGGTTTAGAGTTGGTCCCCAAGCCTCCTCAGAGCTGTGCTTCAGAAACTTGTATCTCTAACACAACACTGATATGTGAAATGAGAAATTAGGTCCTAACGTATTTTTAATCTCCACATTTGAACATCTATTTTGCTTTTATTGTTGTCATAATCGCTGTGTATATAGACCTAAGAATTATTTTCTTCAAATCCTCTGATGTACCCAGTTCTTAATCACATATACTATATTCACCTCAAATTCTCTTGCTTTCTAAACGCCATTTCAGGTAGAAAAGATATTTTTAAAACATGAATCAGAAAAGAAAGAGTGCAAGTTCTGAGGAAGATGCACAGCACAAATCTTTTTTTTGAGCTAAACCAAAAGTGGACTAGCTTAAATTCTTGAGTTCAGTGAGACCACTCCAGGATAATGTCAAAACCAATGGTGATCAGAATTTGGTCCAAACATCTCCATTATGACCAAGCTCCATTAGTTCCATTGAACAGCAACTTACATCACAGAGGGAGGTAATTTACAATTTTTATAACCATCATAATTTGTAGTACACAACTAACCACATGGCCATTCTTTCAAAACATCAAGATAAGTCACAATCAAAGGCGTGTTTAATGTTTGATGACAAACGGCCGCTAACAAACGTTTACTGCAATAAATTGTTGTTAAAAACAGAGATTATGGGAAAATGCTTAACAAAGGTGATTAGGACCACTTATTTTAAAATTCTTCTCCATTGCTTCTCTTAAGTGCATGGACCACCAAGTTTCCTTTAATCCTTTCTAATTCTGAGCAAGAGGCAAATATGGCAAATAATGGCGAATGAATCACATGCCTGTACAGGAGTATCACAGCCATTGTGGCATTTAGATGAATGCTGTGTCAGAGGATTAATGTGGTATAATACCGCATTGGCTTTTGCAGCCTGTTATTTTAATCTTGTGAGCTGCCTTTCATCAAGGTGGGGAAATACAGTAAGGTTACTGTTGATCCCAGGCAGCCGGAGAGGATGCTGTGTGACATCCAAGTCCTTCAGTCCTATAGGGGACTCCTGGCAGCTTCTAAAAGTCTTGTTTTGTGCATTAATGGAAGGAGAGAGAGAACTCGCCTGTGCTAGGGAAAAGTTGGCAGGTGAAGGAACAGCACAAGAGATGCCATTGTGCCAACAAGTTACTTAGTTCTGAGTATTAGGCAATGTGCACCCAAGAATTCATGGGGTCCTAAAACTGCAGAGACAGCAAATCACTGACTTGTCACTCACTGCAGATAGGGAGCAGAGATCTGGCAACAGCGCAGAGCTAGATGGACCGCGGTAGCCAAGTAGTCTATAGAAAAGAGTGGAATATGATCTAGTCTACAGGGGTAAAAAATCCTTTTAACACTTTCTTCTTGCCTTGTTAGAGTTTCTCCACTATCTAAGCTGAGGCCTTTAGCATTATACTGACTGGTGTATCCCTGTGAGAGGCCACTCACGAACTTTGTCATGGAGCAGTCTGATCCTTATCAGTAGAGATTTCTCTCTTGCTGAGTAACAGGAGCATTTTGAAGTGCCAGAATTGCACATTCAGTCACTGTGCCTATCCAATACCCACCTACGAATGTGTGCTCCACGCTCACAACCTTTGCAGAAAGAAAAGCAGCATGGGGGTGTGAAAACTGTTCGGAAGCAAATACTACTTCCCCAAGCCACTGCCCAAAACATAAAAGGAATTCAGAACACGCTGCAGATCAGAAAAACTCCATTAAATTCTACCCATTATATTTTCTAAAACAAGATGGAGGAGCGCCAAAATACCTGAACAAAGCACTTTTTTCATGCAATTTCCATCCCACTGAGAAGTAATAAGTCCTGGAGATCTTATAAAGAAACCTGTTCTTGAACAATTTACTGCCCAGATTCATAGGTCCAAGAAATGAGGATGGTTCAGATTAACTTCATACAAGCATCTACTCTCAAGAGTTCTTCTCCAAACCAAACCTGAGCCAGAATTTTTTTTTCCCAGTTAGCTGCCCTTTTACACTGGCTGAGCCGTTTAAAGGGGATGGAGGATGGCCACAACTGCACGTCTGAGAATTCCCCCAACTATGGGGAAGTCTCCAACTGCTTTGAATCACTGGAATCTCTTCTTACACTTCAATCGCAGAGGAAGGACATCAACCACACCAGCGAGCTCTGCTAAACCACTTCATGGCTAGCACCCAGAGCCTGACCTTACTCTAATTGCTGTTGGGGTCAGCACTAGGGAGCTTGCAAATCCAAGAGCGTTATCCAGTTGTGAATATGCAAAAGTAGCTGAGGGGTTTGGTTTGGATTTTTTGTTTGGTGAGGATTTTTTTTTGCTTGGCCGAGGGAAGAAATATTCACTCAATCTGAACAAAAGATTTTGGATTACATTTCATGTAAAAATTGCAGAAAAAGTCCTTTCAGCTGAGAATGCTGAAATTTAATATTGACTTTTTTAGCTTTTAAATTTTGATTGGATACAAGTAATTCAGGGAAGTCAACATGAATTAATTGGTGTAATGCTGGGCTGCCAAACTGGCATTATTTTTATTATTACTAGTTCTAAAAATGGATTTGGCCACTCAGCAGGGACCAGCTTTTCTTATAGGAGATAAACCCATCTTCAAACTTATATTAATCATCAGTTGTCCACTCCTCTTTGTGTCCACTGCCCCAGAAAAAGCAGAGTAAACTCTGCCGGATTAGCAATGAAAATCCAAACCTTGTATAGTTCACCTCAGCAGGTCAAGCAAAGTTTTCAACATCTGGTTTAAGATCTTCTGAAGAAGACCTTTGCATGACTTTGTATGTGGGAACCGATAAAAAATTCAGCCCAAATAGAGAACTTTGAAACACGGAGTCCTCTGAAAATCTGGCACCAGAAAGGCTCTATAGGCCAAAAAGGCAATGAAAGACTGGGAGCCGCACGCCTTGACTTTATCTTAACTACCTCGGATTAGAGGTGAACTAACCAGACATTTTATATGACCCTAAACCTTACCACAATCCATAAAATACTCTGGAAATACAGCGATTAGGAAGAGCTAGTAAAGCGTATATTCACTCTATTTGAGGAGAAAAGTCAAATATTGTAGCATTAAAATGGAGGCAATTTAGGTATTGAAGGCAAAAGTATACAGAGAAAGACTAAAAGCAGAGAAGTACAGCTTCTAATCTATACGTAGAGGCGGATGGTATGATAAAAGGTGACAAGAAATTGGTTGAAAATATTTTGAGCCCCCAGACTCTCTGAACCATTTGGGACTGTTTCCGGGCCATTTTTTCGCAGAGGGTAAAACACGGAGTTCTGAGCAACAGTTGAAGCAAATGGAAGTCACATCAGGCAAGCTGAAGTCATGCAATTTAATCCTGCGTGTCCCCTACCTTTTTATATTCATTTATGATTACACCATACTTAGAGAAAAACATGTGCTCACTGGCAGGCTGCAGAGAAAGCAAAGGCTGGTGATATCTGAAGTCAAGACATTGTATAAATAGAGATTTGAATACAAATTTCCACAGGGAGAGAGACTAGTGGTGAGATTTCATTTTCCATTATTACTACATGCTGGTAATGTGCTTGATAGTGTAAATATCTTTAATTGACATGAATGGATTTTATTTTAATCTATGGGTCTTTCTTCTCTCTTACTCTGCAGTAAATCAAAAGTCACTTTGCTGATGTCAGTATTGTTGTATCACTGTATAACTGGGGTGAAAGGAGAATTACAGCTACTGTTTTAAGCAGGAGTGGTTCTGGTTCAGTATATATTCTCATTTGAAGCACAGATGAAAAGGGGAAGACGGTCTATGAGGCTGGACTGAGAGTACAAGATAGCAACTCAACTCTACTCCCCATTCTGCCACGGACTTTTGGCACTATAATTTGGGCAAATCATTCAGCGTTACTGTATCTCAGCATCCCATGAAGCTGGCTTAATGTTTTCCTAACACTGAGGATTTTTGTAAAGGGGAAAAAAATAAAGTTAGAAACTCTAAAAGCAACCAGGGAAATTGTTTTTCTAGTAAATACCAATGCAGTTTTACAAGCAAATTCAGAAGACATAATTTTAATGCTACTTTCAGGGTTTTTTTATTGTATTAAAAAGTGTTGGAAGTAACTGCAGAACAAAGATATCCCCTGGTTTAAAAAATAAATAAATAAAAGGAAGATTTTAGATTTGTTTTCAAGCCAATCAGTTACCATGGATCCATATTCTGGCAAAAATGCATCTACTCTACTTTATTGTCCATTTGAAAGCTAGAGAAGCATATCAAGGTAAAAAATTACTTCAGATTTCAAATTAAAACTTGGTAAAATAACAAGAGATTGAACTAGCTTAGGGAAAAAAAGAGGGGAGGCGGGTTTAATTCAGCCTCTGAACAAGATAATAGTGAAAAGCCTGACTTCGTTTATGCCAAAGGCATTTTGCCATCTACCTCCACAGAGCCAGGACAACTGTGTTGTGTTTTGTAGGGCCCCAATCCTGCAAACTGTGTGATGGAGAAGGGAATTTCTAAAGTCAGTGGGATTCCCCACAGCTCTCAGGATCAGAAATTTGTGGGAAACTATGTATAGAACTTGTTTGAATTTTGGCCCGAGAGTTTTCTCATTTCCTTTGACAGTCTCCATAAAAACCCTCTTGTGCAACTCCACTATCTTTTCATCTTGGGATGCCAAAATATAAGAGTCTGAACATCTGTTTGAAAAATAGAATACGCCAATATTTAAATTAGCAATGGTTTCTTTTCCCTCCAAGACTATCAACTAATTATTTGAAATAGATTTACCCAAATATTGCACTCAGTTCCATATTACACATGCATAAATGAGAACAGAATTTGGCCCGATATGTTTAAGCTAAGCACATTTTTGCAGCTATGAAAAGTAATCTGATTTCCATGGAATAGTTCATACATGGCAGTTTGCCTTCCTGGGCCTCAGTTCATGTCAAGCCTTTTCACTCTGTTCATTTTATGAAGATTTAATTGAATTCTACTTAAATAGCATCAACTAGCACTTATTCATAAAGCTATCAAGCCTTTCATCACAAATTCATAGTTTTGTAATTCTTAAAAAAAAAAGATATCAATCATATGTATTCAGTCATACTATCACTGGAAACACTTGAAACAAACTCTTCTGTCCGCAGTCCTCTACCATGATTTTGAAACCCCATTTTGAAGTCCCATTTGAAAATAATCATATTTTGACCAAAGGTGATTTTATTTTTCACTCTTTTTCTGCACGAAATGTGATGGTGATGGTGAAGTAACTGCGGCAGGGACAAGCAAGGTGTGAATTCATACTGATAGAAAGAAACACAGCTATAAAGTAACGAGAGGGAGGGAGGGCAAAGCTGTCCGGGCAAACCCAGCGGGAACGTTGCCCCGGTACCAGAATGGGACGGCCCGGCCAAGCTCTCCCTAACCCATCTTTCCCAAGAACTCAACAATCATCAAGTGTGGAAGGAGAAAAATCTATACAGGCCCTAAAAGGGATTAAACCAGTTTCTACAGAGGCTTTGTAGGACTATCAGAAACGCCTGAAGGAGGTAAAATCTGAACCCAAACAGGTGTGATTTATCAATGACAAAAGACATTTGGGCAGCAAAAAAAACCGCCTCCAAAAAAACCAAAGATCAAAAAAGCCAACTAAGAAAAAGATGCCCAAAAGCAGAGGGAAGAAGCCTTTTCTTACTAGTCCTCCTGCAGCAGCCCAGCCATCCCACTGGGAGAGAGGCAGCGCTCCTCTCCCCGCCTGCAGCACCACCGCCATCCCCACAACCACTTCATTTAGCTCCACTGCTTTATCCTCCAGTTTATTACCTCTAGCACCTCAGCATCAAGACTGCTGAAACTCTATTTTCGGAAAGAAAGTCTGAGTACTTTGCCATTGGGTAAATTCTTCAGTTTACTGCCTCCCCCCAACCCCTTTGACCCAGGTTATTTGCCAGAACAAATTGGGTCTTACATTATTGGTTCTTTTTCTTCACAGTCGCAGAGCTGATACCATGCTGTTCATGACAACCTTTCCAAAATAACTCCGACATGCCTCAGGTAATTAAGGAATTATACCCCTCCAGGCAAACAATACCATATTTCTTATTTCCATCATATAAATGACCCCACAAGGGACAAGGAAGCCTTTTTGTCTCATAAAAATAGCTTACACAGATGCATACTTAAAGCATGATTTCTTGTTATTATTTGGCATGGTAAAGACATGGTGGATTTAGCTTCTTAGCGGTGATGAAAACGGTGTGGATTGCAGCAATGCCCACCAATGCAGATCTGATAGTGCAGGCAGAGCAGGAAAATTTACTTTATTCATCCAGGATGGAGATGATTTGCATTGCCTATAATCTTCAGATTAATTGATTCTGGATTATACTTCTAAATAGAGATGTAGGAAGAGTCCTTTCAGTTTGAAAGGAAAACCACGATACAGATGAGGAGGTAGCCCATTCCACACCTACCTCACCATCCTGTCAAAATGCGATGGGAAATGAAAATTGTTTCCCCTTTTGTTTCCCTATTCATTTTCACACAAAAGCAGTGCAAATATAAACCACCAGAAATTATCACAGCAATAGAGAGGAAGGGACAGGTAAAAATGGGAAAGTAAAAACTTCAATCCATCACTCAAAAGAGGAAAAAAAAGGGTTCACACACAATTCTTGTATCTGATGTCCCTACCTTAAGGCTGCCTCCAGTCACGTTGGACTTGCAGACATCTGTACAGGCAGCCCTGCACTTTCTCTGCCCGTGGCACTCGGTGGTTGCACTAACCCTCTCTTTCCAGTCCCCTCACCTTCTCCTTGCTTCATATTCAATCTGTGCTTAACCCTCGCAGCCTGTTCTCTGTGACCTCCCCTCACCCTTCTCCTGTTTCACGTCTTCCTTTTTCTTTGCTTTTTTCCTCCGCGCAGTTTATTTCTTCCTCATTAAATCCACCGGAACACAATAATAATGCGGTTAAGCTGACTTTTGCTGACCCGATTCTGTCCTCTCCAGGTCATGTCTCCACGAGCCCAGTGAAGGACAGCGCAGAGACGTGAGTTCAGATCTGCAAACAGCAGGACTGAATTCACGTGGTCCCAAGTGAGGAGCAACAAACATCCTGGCTCAGATTTGGGTTTGCTCTCACAACAGCGATGCTGCCCTGCTCTGCTCCATGTCCATAATTGATCTATAACATTTTCAGATACCTGCTTTTAGGCGTTTGGGCTAATTTCCTCCATTTATAACAGTACGGACAGATTTTAGCAAAAGAAAAACAAAACAGAAGTTCAAAAAAATCTGTAAGAGAGATTCCACCGCTAACACGCTGTTGAGGGTCTGCATCCACGCAGCACCCGCAGTGACACCCACCTGCCCCATCACAAACGGCGTTTGCTCAGCAGCAGTCAGAGCGCTGACGGCTTCTCTGCTGACCCTTCGGTTCTGTGTGTACTTGGAAGGCTTTACTATTATTTTAACCTCTTGGGCAATCCTCCCTTTTGTTCTCCACTTTTACTTTCCTTATCTTATTTTTACACCCTCTTATCTGCATTCTTTCACATCTTTTTATTTAAAGAGGTTTTCTTCACTACTATTACTATTCTCTAGAAGTTTAATACAGAACTTCTGAGCCTGTGTTAACTAGGTTACTCATCTGGTACTACCTGTCTGCTCATAAGGGCAGTAACATTTCAGGGAAAATGAACGTTCGGGTCTTGCTCTCTCCTGTTAGTCAAACCCCACTTCCAAGGTATCAAGCAGTCTCCTTCGAGCGTTCAGATGTACAGGCCTTGGGCTCCTCCCTATGAGCTTGTTCCCCCAAATATTCAGTCTTAACACATGGAAAGTATCTTGATTGATCTAACCCCAGAGAATACATATATGAAACTGTTTGAAATTAAAACACAGTTCAGCCGAAGGACTTTCCTGCCTCCTCACAAAGGGTTGGATTCTCTTTGCCCGATACATTCGCAGAACCTGTCAATACGCACATTTTACGACAAGCGCGTTCATTCACTGGAAGGTCCCCTCAGCTTCCCCTCGGAGCCAGGTGTTTCCTGACCATACCTATTGTCCCGCCTGGCTGGCGGCTCCTCGCTCCGTGACACCTACTGGAGGGCTCTCGCTTGCTTCTTTTGTCAGAACGTAATCTGCTTCCATGCACGCTTTTCTCACACTGAGAAAGTATCTCCCATCTGGCCAGAATCAACCTTCCTTTCCTTTCTCACCAACCCTGCCAGATAACAACGGGCTCATCCTCCCGCAACCAGAGCCTAGGGCTGCGTTCTCCAAGCAGAGCAGGACTGTCGCCAACTCGACATCATGAGCAGCAGCACACTGTGAGACAAACAGGGACATTATTCCAAGTTTCAGCTTCCTCTTCCCTTTCGTGGTACACTATCTGCTTAGTTCATCAAGGCAGAGAGCAACATGCAGTCCAAAAATGTGTGCCAACATCCTTCCAGTGCACATTAAAACCGAGTCTCTCAGCTTTCTGCACTAAATTAACTCCCATGCACTGCACAGAGCATTAACCACTTTAATGCACCGGGGTGGACAGGGCAGGGCATGCTCTGCTCTGTGGAGCTGCTCCGCAGCTGGAAAAGTCCTCCACACGTCCTGCCCCTCCGCAGGCACCAAAACGCCCGCGCTCGCCTCTACAACAGCATGCTCTTTGCCTGGCTCTTTGGGAGACAGCGCTGCGGGGGTCGGGGTTAACCCCAGCCCGGTGAGCGGGCTGCCGGGGCTAGCGGAGAAGCCGTTGCGCGGCCCCGAGGGGTCCCAGCGGGATTTACCGAAGGTGGGACCAGCAGCCGGTGCCCACCCCTCTCCTCTCCCGGCATGGGACCAGGCGTGGGCTGTTGGCTGCACTGAGCCTAGCTCCAAACACCTAGCTGTCAAGATAAAAAAGCCTCTCTGAGACCGCTGTAATTCACATCAGGGATCAGGAACTCCCTGTAAGGAACATCATCGCTGAACAACCCACGGGCATCAAGCACTTGATCCGGCACATGGGGGAATGTCAGCCCTGTGTTTTTTCACATAAAGCAAAACGGGGTCTTAAGTCACCCATAATGGCACCCCGTGTTGTAAAACCGCCAGGAAAAAAAAACTAAAATTAAATGCTAGACCTTGGTTTTATCTTTGTCAATGCGGTACCTTTCTCAACTCCCTTTTTTTAGTTCTTCTTTGGGGAAGATGGGGCTGCTTTGTTTTGTTCTGATTTGTTTTTTTGTTCCTGCCAATTGTGTGAAATGGAACATATTTGGGAGGAATGAATTAAATTTTACAAAAGCTCTTCTAATAATATATATTTAAAAAAATAAGCAAAGAATAACAAGTATTTGCCCAGTAGATGAACTGTAAATGTTATCAGGCAAAGTAAACATTCCAACTGTAATTGTTATTGTAGATGGATGAATTCATAAATATGGAAACACTAAAAAATGGTGTAATATAGAAACAAAATGCAATGGACTGAGAAAAGAATGCAGCACGCAGCAGGCTGGGCAAAGGCAGTTCAGAAAGGTTAAATAGCTAACAAGAGCACTGAAGAACAGAGCTTTCTAACGTGGCACCAGCTCTGTGGAAGCTGATGCAAACATTCGTCACCTATTCACCCCTCGGGATCTCGTTGACACTGCACATGAACCCAAAGGAAAGTATTCCTGTCCCCTTCGTCCAACGCCGAACGAGATGCCCTCATTAGTAGTTCAGGTTGCACCAGGAGAGCACCTTTGAAGTCCTTCTCCCAACCGTCCTCATCTACCACGCTTTGGCTCAGAGCACGGGAGGTCTTGGAGCATACAAACCCCTTTGGAAACGGGAGGACACAGCCCAGGGATGCACCTGAAGTGCCGCTATCACTCCTGGGCTCAGACTAGCAGCAATCCAAATTAAAATCCTCACTAACGAGCCCTGAGGACGCTGGGTACTGAGTGTTTTGCTCCTGCTGCACCAAGTGCCCTCCTGTACGTACCCCAGGCTGTGGCTGTTCTACCCAGGCTTTTACGTAGGCTTCTCCAGAGGACAATTCACCTGAACGGGGATGCTGTTCGCTCTGTACTGCCCTCGGTAGGATTTTTTCACTCTCGTTCTCTTTCAGTGCCAGCTGTTAGGCAGCACAAATACGTGTGATAAAATCATGTTGACTGACTCGGGGGTTTCACATTACTGGTGTTTTTCTTAAAGCTCTGCCTCATGGGAGACCCCGCACTCCTGACACATGCCAGACCAGAATCGAAGATGTCCTGGATTGTTTCACAGATACGGCTGCACGTAAGGAGTGAAAGTACCAGCTGTCACCCTCTGATGCTCTCCAAAGTCACTTTGGGCAAATTCAGGGGAAGCAATGCAACCAAATTCCTACCCAGCCCACGGAGCTATCACAAAAAATGAATTCTTCTCGGTGCACTGCATTCACAACATAAATCCCCACACCATCGTCCCTCAGCCAGAGCACAGCCAGCAGCGAAGAGGCCGGCCAGGCAGCACACCTCTCCTGTCCCCACTTCTGCAGCGGGTAGCATTATGCCAGTAAAACTGGCAAGGACGTCAAGACCACCAAAATGACATATTTTCCCCTATCCCAACCCCATTCACACCCGATCGCGGACCCAGAGGTTCTGTTTTCCCTCCGCTGCTGTTTTGGCATGTAGACATATAAATGGCCTGCTAGTCCTGCACAATCAGACCGGTTCTTTCCTTTCCAAACGCTCTAGATCCCTAGTGGGGTGGTCAACGACAGCAATGCACTTCTCTCATAATTTTCAACTCGTCGAGCTGCTCAGCTGAAATCAAGGAATTTAAGGAAATTTAAGGAAAGGAATAGTATCTTGAGTCTGACACTTTAAGAAAGCTGCCCTTCATTTTGCCAGAACACCATCAATACTTACACTCCTGGTTTCTTCTATACAATGCATGGCAAGCACAAATATTAGCCCTTAGCTGATCTGATCTTCAATCATAAAAAGCTGTCTCAGAGCTAATGCCTGCACCCACGGTTCATTAGCAGGCAGGAAAAAAAAAAGCTTCTGAGAAATAGGAAGGCTGGCCCTCTGCTCATCTGAAAATTTATCTCTGAATATTCAGTACAACCTCAGTCATTAGTTTCCAAAGTCACATACGGAGCAGATAGATGTCAAATCAATATCAAGACAGATAACTTCTTATCAGTAGGAACGGATACTGAGAAACAGCCTCTGTGTGATGGTATCATTTCATTAGTTTAGTTATCAACAACCAGTACCATATGTGACAATCTCACACAGCCCTGAAAAAAGCCTGAGAGATAATAGTATGCTTTATAGCTTAATTCTCTGCACCAGTTAATTATATGGCACATTAAATCTACCTCAAAATAAACAAATATTGTAATTAGAGCTAGAAAAAATTTACGTCATTCTCATCAACCAAAGTTTGACTGGGGGAGCTGGGTACATTTGGACATCTAAATCAATACGTAGGTCCTGAAAATGGATATTCAGATGACTTCCAATCTTTAGATTTAAAAACAGCATTAAATGAAAATATTACTTCTTTTTAGGAAAGACGTCTTTCCATTTTTTACTGTTTAAACAACCACTTCCATATTCAACCGCTTTGCATACCTACTACATATAATTTTCTTGAAATGTTGAGGAATCCGTATTTTAGATGCATTTTTACTGTTCTTGCATCACACGGAGTATGCAATAAGATGCAACTGAATTAATTTCATCACTGTGATGGATTATTCGTATGCAAATCTAATGGATCCCCTAGTGTTCCTTTGCTATCGTATTACTCCTGCTTACACAGGATTGCAAAACTTTCATTATGTTGGCCAGTCAAACATTGAGTCAGCTAGTTCATCTTTTTCTGTCTCTCCCAGTGGCTCTATTTATATCAACTAGATGTTGGACAATCCTCTAAAGAGCAGCAACTAAAATACCCCCCCTTCCAGCAGCAAAGACCTCTAAAATGAGATTCATGAAAACTCTTCTGGCCCACCTCTGCTGCAGAGTTTGCAGTACGGGCTGTATCACAATCCGCTCTCTATCCTGCGCTTCCCTTCTCCCAGAGTAAATAAACCGAACTAATTAGGTTAAGGGATAACTATGAGTAATGTCACAGCTGCAGCAAATGACTCTCAGAGAGGAACTATGGAATAACTCAAGCATTTGAAGGAGTACAGAAGCAAGTGCTCTACAATAACCCACCATATATCAAAATAATAAAAAGAGACAGAATTTGGCAACAGCGAGGACATGGCAGTATTGACATACATAGAGATGTCCAACATAAATATTTCGAGATCTTTTATCAACAGTTTCTAAACACAACAGGAATGTGCATGAGCTGCAGCAGCTCAGTTCCAAACAGCACCATGCTGGAGATGACCAGATTTTAGATTTAGATTGCCAGTGGGGTGGAGAAGAAAGGAGAGGGGGGAAAAATGGTTTGCAGCTTAGTAGGTCACTTTCAAACTAACAGCATTGGTGCCAAATGGAGCTTTCTAATTACTTTTTTTTGAGAGAGGCACAAAAAGCTGCGCAGGGCTGGGGTGATTCACATGTTTCTGGAAGCTACAGCCCAGGCAACCCCTCCCTGGCACTGTGGCTGTTGTCTGCTGAGGGAATTAGGGTTTAATAGCTCCAGGCTGATCTCATGAAAAGGAGTGATGGATTTCCAGTCTATAGAATTGCAGTGGGGAAAACATAAACCTTTTGCTTTTCAAATTGTATACTTTAGCAGTAACAAAAAGAAATTGTTTTTCATATTTAAGCTCCGTAGAAGTTGTTGATTCATAAATATTGTGATAGCCATACCATTTCTCTACGCGACAACATTTGGAAAGATCTCATAAATTAAAAGAACTGTTTTAAGCTAATTTTTTTCCTCTTTCTGAAAACATATGCTTGAATGTGTGAAAACAGTCTGAGCCAGCACGAAGTTATTTACTCTCCAGACCACCTATCTAGTGCTGAAACATCTGAGTTAACAATTCTGCACCTCTCTCTCCTACTGGAGGTCTCCAAACTTTTGTCCTGCTTTCTCCAAGACACACCAACAGAGTCCTGACTAGGTTAAAAAAAAAAAAAAAAAAAAAAAAAATTCTATTTTTTTACTGCTTTCATGCTTACCATCAAATTTCTGGGAGTGGTTCCCTTGTATCCTACTGAGCAGAAAGGTGGGAGCCACCCCCTTCAGTTCAGCCTGGTCTAGGTGTACCTAAACTCTCAAAAAGGTAAAGCAGACCCCCCCGTCTGTGTCTGACCAGACATCTACTCTACACCCGCCATTGAGATCATTCAAAGGATTCTTGCAGTGGTGATCAAATTGCCACCAAATACAGCCTGCAAAATGAATTAGCACTGGCTTCCCTAACCCACTGCATACCACACTTGCTATCTCAAAGTGAGCTGAAACACGCAGGAATTAAAACACTCCAAAGGGTCCAGAAATGCTCACAAAGACCCAGAACTTACTCTCCTGTGTTTTCATGAACCTAAAGAAAGAGTGGGGTAGGATTAGGGCAAATAAAAATTACATATTTAGCTTTGAATACCTAACTTTAAGCTGATGTTTTCTCCTAATCTTTAAAAAAGAGGGAAAAAAAAAAAAAGAACAACAGGAAAGGAAGTACGTGAAGTCTTGTAAATCCTTGTATGAGTCAGCTTTATGGAGAAAAGACAGGGACATCAGAGCCCTGCAGACATTTAGAGGTGATGCTTTTCATGCTCTTCTATGCTGGATACAGAGGAGCAGTCAGCCATTAGCCCAAGGCTGGGAACAAAGCTAACGAGGCGATCCCTGAGCACGTGTTTGCTGAAAGGATTTTGGGAGATGCTGCCCTTGCTCTTGAAATCTAGGAAATTCCAAGATCATCTTTCCTCCTCCTCCCTCCTCTGCATTACAGATACACTACCTCGGCTGAGAAATCCCCTCTGGAAGAATATCAGAGGTGTGATGCTAAGTATCAGTGTTGCTGTTCAATACGCCACCCAACACAAGAGGGAGAAGTCTGTAGAAGAAATAGATTTTATTTGCAAGTTGATTCCCATTTTTCAAATATTATTTGCAATGTACTATTAGCAATATTTTTGGCTGCACTAAACATTTGTTTACAAGTTGTATTGTTTACCCTTTTTGAAGTTGACAAAGAAATCCTCATACTTTTCGAAGTTTTACATACTCTGACTTGGGGTTTTGCTCTACCTTGAGCCTCCAGAAAATTATTATTCTGGCTCGTACTTCCAAAGAGGGTTAAGGATCTGTGAAAAAGACTATTGCCTCAGCATCTTTTTATCCGTACATTCATCCCTAGCAGAGTACAAGGTATTATAGTTTAATTCCATTAGGAGACCCACCAGCAAGACACTGGAAACGTCCCAGGGGCTGGTTGTTTAAAGGTGAATCAGAAAGCTCGCTGGCACTGAGCTGCAGATGAAGGTCAGTTAGGCATCATGAGATCCGTGACCATACAGGTTGGGCTTCTCGATAGCTATTTTTAAGGATGTGGACACCTCTTTGTCACTGCGGTGATTATGAAAATCCTACCCCTCACTCCAAATTCTCTGGTTTGTTCCCTGTGTTTTACACATCCGCTTATTGATTTCACTGACTAGTTTTGGCATTATGATCTGTTCCTCCCAGCTGCTAAGCAGGACTTTG
Source organism: Fulmarus glacialis (assembly GCF_000690835.1). NCBI lineage: Eukaryota > Metazoa > Chordata > Aves > Procellariiformes > Procellariidae > Fulmarus > Fulmarus glacialis. The sequence goes on along the minus strand of NW_009212550.1, from coordinate 164,693 downwards.
ACCTTTTACTCACTTATCTCAGCTAACGACGCAGCTCCATTTGTGAGGTGTGCTCATCAGGCCTTTAAATCCCAGCACATTTTCAAGAAATGTCACGAGGGAAAACATCCATGGCTTTAATTTTAAAAATAAACGTAATGTCACACAGATGAAGCTTGACAGGATGGTTCTCGCTGTAAAACTGATATTGCGCTAGTTTAACCGGGCTGTAGAAAATTTATAATGTTTTTAGAGAAGAATTCTGTTAATTGTGCAAGTTGAGAAATGCTTCATTTGCATCAAAAACAATAAGTTGGCAAGAAAGCTCGCTAATGGTGCCAGATCTAAAGGTGTTACCATGACGGTATGAAGAATTGGTTTAAGAAACCATTTATTTGATGAAATTGGAGGATCCCCAACTTCATAAATCAATTCCCAAATTGCAGGAAAAAAATATTACCTTTTAAATGCCCCTAATTGTTATTCATTATTCTAGGCCCTCTAAACCTCACCAGAGTGGTTTATTGATGATGTAGTCTTCAAAGAACATTATTCAGGCAATGGAAAGGGGGAGAGAGAGAGGAAAAAAAAAAAGAAAAGAAGAGAGTACTGCACCAGAATAATGAATTACGGTGGACAACATCAAGAAGTTTTAGTTTGTTTGCTTTAGGCTAATTTAACAAACAGGAGGATTTTTTTTTTTCTCTTATTCTTTCTTGAAGTCAGTTAAAAAAGAAACAAATTTATTTAAACAGGAAAAAGAAGGCAGTGAGATTCATGGAATTACTGTGTTTAATTTTTTTAGGTTAACTCTTATAATACTTAATCCTTCGATACAAGACAAGGTTTACTTGCTGGAAGACTCCTGACTGCAGGTTTTGTGTTCTTGGGGTATTTGTCTGAGGGCTTAACAGTTGAGGTGACGTCCCGGTTCCACGGATGTCGCAGACAGCTTTGGCACTGGCCACAACAAACCCAGGTTTTCACATAGTGACTTTAAATTGCAGGTTTTTTGGACTGCAGAATTTCTACTAAGTCAGGGGAAGTTCAATGTGCACATTAGACCTGATTTAGTGAAGGACTTCAGTGTGCCTAATGTTAAGCATGCAAATCGTCCCATTCATTCCACTGGGACTAATTCACTGGGTAAAACTTTGGCTCCAATAAAAGTATAACTCCCACTTAGGGTGTTTCTTTAGAGCCGATTCCTTTGCAGGACAAAAGCAGATGGAGGTGCCAGGCAGACATCGCTGAGAAACTGGGATCGGGCAAAAATCATCATATGAAAGAAGGAATCAAATCACATTTGGGCGAAGTTAAAAAGAACAGTCTACAGAAGAGTCTGAGAGGCATCTGGCAATAGAGGAAAGGTACTAGAAAAGAGTGAGAAAAACAGGGTGCTGCACGGGGCTTGAGCAAGCCTGCTTGAAGAAGTGTATTTATCTGTCCTGGGGCAGTCGGTAGACGCTCATTGTGATAGCAACTGTATTTACAAGGCCCTGAAAATTGTAAATCTAAATAGATGAGACCACAAAAACTGAGGAAAAAGAACTACGACCTTCCCCACGTTACAAGCTGAGGGTAGGACAGAGCCACCTCCAGCTCCGGGCCAGGAAATGGGCTCAAGCGCTGGGTCTCGCTGATCCCCATCGCGCTCGCCTTGTGCCGAGGTTTGGGTGGGTGCCAGCTGGCCCCGCGCCCCACCATGGCCGCAAACAGCCGGGGAGGGGAGGAGGAGGAGGAGGAGGAGGAGGAGGAGGAGGAAGCACACGGCTGCCCTGCCCAGACCAGAGGAAGACGGCCAGGCGGGCGGCAGAGCCCGTGCCACGGGGCTGCGGCTCCGTCGCTGACCCGTTACGCTGAGAAGAGTTACGGACACAGCCGGGTGGGAATCATCTGCCCAGGGGACAGAGCAAGTATACAGCCCCGCCAGGCACCGTGCCTAAACCTCTCAAATCCCATCCTCGGGCTTTGTACCAAACTGTCTATTCTTCTTAAAAAAAAAAAAAAGCACAAAAAGGTGGTTGTTTTCTTTTGCACGCAGGCCATGGGAGGAAATGCGTTCCTGAACAGACACTACAAGCTGCTGAACTCCCGACCGCTTCAGCAAATGCTCTGAAGCACGAGTGTGCAACATGTTGAAAATCAAAGTTACTGCTGTATTTGAAAGTGACACTTGCAGAGTTTCATTTCTGCCGCAGTTAGCCTCTCATGGCGAGCTCCCTTTCGGGGGCAAAATCCAAAATAGCAGTACTGCCAGGGTAAGGGAGCGCACCTGTATCTCACCTGCTTGAAATGCATTAACAGATCGGGGTTAGTTATAGCTCACCAACAATGAGAACAATCCCCATCCCAGGTCTGAAATGAAATAAAAATAAATCTCAAACTTTTGAAAGCTGTTTTCAGTGCAGTGGGTTCTGCACACAGGATGCTGCTTTTAAAACCAGGGACAACTAGTCTCTCAGTCCTGCTTCGCGTACTGCTGTAGGCGCAGCCTGATTGACTTTAAGTGAAGACGGGTCCCATTTAGCAGAAGTGGGGTTTTCATTCGCAGTGCAGCTAATATTGCATTTCTAACGAAGCCATGGAGATGCCACCGGCACACGTTTATCCATAAGAAGAGTTCAGAGATGGGAGACTTACTGGAGAAGTGGAAAATATTTAGACAAAACGTAGAAGGTCTCCAACAGCAGGACAGCACGCAACCAAATGTACAAAACTTCATCAGCTGTTGGAGTGGGGAAAAGCACAGATAGCACATGGAGAAGAGAGAAAACGTACATCCCAGGGACAGACTGAGGTGACGTTGTTGGAAGTGGGAAGTTTACATGGAATTTAAAAGGATTTCTGAGTGATTCAGAGGTGGAAAATAAAATAAACTAAATATTTAGTAAAGGATGTTATCTGTAATTAAAATAATGAAAAGACAAAAGGAAGGTAGTTCCTTGCTCTTTTCCTGCTTAAGGATCAATGATCAAACGAATCCTTCCTTGGCTTTCCTGAAAAAGCTAGCAAAGCAATAGATTGGGATTCTTCTGAATGGAGTTTATGATTAATTAGTATATCAAGTAGGCTCTAACTACAGGTTTGGTCATCTTTAAATTACAGGGATGCTCTTGTTCCTTATATCAGAACAAAGGCAGAGATAAATGCATAACTTTAAGAATCAGCTGTATCTCAGAGTGGTCTCAGTAAAAAACTGGCTTTGTGCACACAGAGACACAGGTGACAATCCAAGTAATTATGGACATACAAAGGAGAAAAAGCGTGACTCCAGAGATGGAAGCAATTTTTAGTGCAACTCATTCAGTGACTAATACAATATTGGGGTACCAAGATGCACCCAAACCCAAGATACAACCACCCCAAGAGATGAGAGCCAAGACCAGGATACCTCAACCTGAAATCGCTCCCAACTTCTGATTCAATTCTGCCCTCAGTGGCAACGCATTTTAAACATTGACTGCTTACATTTTAATGTCCTAACTGAAAACTCAGCTGGTGGTTTCAGAAGATCAGTTATCATATCAGACCCAAACTTATTTAGGACATGAAAGGGGAAAAAAAAAAAAGACAGAGAGAAACAGCAAAAGAAACTTCAACATTGCTCAGCCTTTTAGGAAAAAAGAAAAGACAACAGTCTGCTTTCTTTCACTTGCATTAGAGAATTTACCCTGGGACTGGGACAGATTTCAGAAGCGTTAGTACACAACAAGAGAAGGTGAGGGGGGCACTGCTCCATTAATTTTCTCGTTTGCCCCTTTGTTCCCTCTGCAGCAATCTAAACAGAACTAATTCTGATGTTCCAGTGTGTGTTGTCTGCCTCTAAGTGAGAACAAAACAAAAGCAGCATTAAACTGAACTATGTGGTCATCCGCACACCATACTGGTTTGGATGACTCTCTGTCTATGTGGCTTTTTGTATTAGAGCTTGTATCAATGGCCTCCTTGTTGTCTGTTGAGCCCCCATGGGGTTACATGAGTACTATCTCAATTCAATAGCTTTTCTCTCAACCATTGTCTTTTAATATAGGTTTATAGTCCTCAAGGATATATGCTGCATTACAATTAGTCATAACGTCCAGCAGTTACTGAGGCTTATTTGCAACACAGAGTTTATTGCCCTTTGTAAGGCTGACAAAGAGATACTTGTTGAGAGCTGTACACAAAAGGCAAATACAATGTATGAATTTCTTAGTAATACAAAAGACGAAAGTAATAGCTGGTCAGTAAACAGCTCTAAGAGAGCAAGTAGCATCTCTTTTTCCACCTCCTCCAGCCCTCGCTCCTGGCTTTCTCAATGCATCTCACCTAATTTTAAAGCGATATCTTGCAGAGACAGAAAAAAGAGACTGCACTGTGCGTTCAGCTCCGCTTTCTGCTATACTGCCGCTGAAAAGAAATGAAGTGGCAGGAATTATGTTTTACACCCTGTGCTGGAGGTCTCTGTCATTTCTCAAGTTCAAAAAACACATTGCAAGTCCTCTCGCCGGGGCTCAGTGTGGTTTGACTTGTAAAAAAAAAAAAAGGAACAGCAGTTCCAATGTGACAAAATGAAGCTACTTGTGCAACAAAGGCTTTCGCCATCTCAGCACAGTCTCGGGCCATGCAGCTCCGTGAACAACTCCACTTCTGCACCCACAGCACCCAGCACGCGCAGTCCTGGGGAACGCACGGGCACAGACGGACGCAATCCAGCCTCCGTTAGCAAAAGGACCCAATTACTCCAGGATCTCCGAGCACAGCAAGCATCGCTGACCCATACTCCCGCAAACTACCTCTGCCTGCCAGCCACCCCTCAAAGGCCGGCGAGCAGCCATCGCCCACAGCGGCTGATGGGGAGCAGGGGCCGTGCCTGGCCCCAGTGCCGGCAGGACGCGTGCAGACGCGTTCCCTGGGTCAGCTGCAGATGTGCAGCAAAGTGAGGCAAAGCTCTCCTCTCCATGCACCCCTCTGCACAGGACAGGGGCTGGAAAGGCAGCAAAGCCCAGCCTTACAAATCCTTTCCCATCCTGGAATGTGTGGATAAGCAGGACTGGAAGGCCTGACCCTTTATTACTTTGTAAAATATACATCCAGTCTGGACCATAAGGCTAAAGAGCTAAGTGGGATCTGACTGAGCAGAAGCAAAGAGGGAGGCAGCAGAGCCTGCACACTGTTTACCTGAGGAAAACGGTAGCTTCTTCATTTAAAATATTTGGACGAGATACCATGGTGCAATGGAAGAGCTGGGACAGGACCCAAGATAGAACAAATACTCCATCTGCCTCCTCTCCTCATCTCCTCTCACCCCACCCAACCTCCCCCGCTTCTCCTGAGGTTTTGAATTTGGGGAAAGTTTATACCCAAACAATGCAAATCTACATAGTCCGGGTTAAATGGACAGATGCGGGAAAACCTAAACACCTCTGAAGCACAGGGAAGCTCTTTTATTTCAGATGCAAAAGGAACAGTTCAGACCAGACTTGCAATAGTCAAAAAGGGGCTCTCTGCAAAGCAAACCCAAACCGTGCTCCATTGCTCTGTCCTCTGGTTAAGAGCTCCTCAATGTTGACAGAAAGCTCGACACACTAGCAAAAAGTGGTCACCTTTCCACTAACAGTGAAAAAATGAACATAAACTCACTGCTGGGAGAGAAAGCAAAGCATCATCTGCTTTATTAATCAGGGGGATCCTCTCCAGAGGATTTTAATATTAGAAGTTGCAAACTCTAAACACAAGAATCCTTTACATATCTGCCTGTGTGTCCAAGTACAAAATACCCCTGCCACTTATCCTGAAGTCAAAAGAAACAAACAAAAATAGCGATGCTTATATTTATTTCCTTCTCTTGGGTTCCTCAGCACTTTGGAGAATTCCTTGGACAGGAATCTGAGCTCATTAGCTGATGAGGATTTTTTTCTGCTGTCTCATGGCTTCTTTTCAGAAATAGTTTTTCAGCCCAGCTTGCCAGCTTTCCCTGGCCTACTCTGGGTCCTGCCATTAGGTTGGGGGTTTTCTCTTAAGAAATCATCTTTTTCTTCCTCAGAGCTAGGTCTGCGTTTCTTGTTCTTCCATGACTTTTTTCAACAAACGTTTCACCCCCTTGCTTCTGTCCAAGAAATTACCAAAGTCCTTATTTCCCTCTCCTGATGTTATGGGAGAAAATCCGTTCATCTGACTTGTCGTTCAGAACCCAGGCATTAAGATGAGTGACTCTCCACGGTCATTATACGGGAGTACGTGACAGACCTCGTGAGCAAGTGATGGATTCGCTATCTGCAGCAATCCAAGATGCTACCATTTTTCATAACAGCAACTTCACAACTTCAGCCAGAATTCATAAATTGTACTTAAGACCCCCATATCAAGACAGGCTCCAAAAGTCCTCAAGGAATTGTCACATCTCTAAGGCATTAAATCCATCTCTCATTCACCAGGTAGCTGTGTGGGTATTAATACGGAAAACCTACATCAGCTTTGTAGAATCAAAGAAGAGTAATGAGCGTTTTTCGACTCCACATGAATGTTTGCCAATATACCTTTGAACATGAGTTTAATATCACAGCTAATTTTGTTTCAAGGCAGACGTATGTGTTCAATGACGCTTCATACTAAAATAAAGGTTTAATATCACAGCTAATTTTGTTTCAAGTCAGACGTATGTGTCCAATGACGCTTCATACTAAAATAAAATATTTCCCTGGTGAAAACATTTATTTTTCAATGAATTCAAACAGGTAAATAACAGGGACACATCGGTTCAGGATATAACCTCTCTTGTGTGTTCCAGGGAACACAACTTTTTATTTGATCCTAACCTTTGAGGGCTGAAAACATTCTCTTAGCACTTAAATAGCAACATCATCTATTAGCCTTTCAGCCCAGAAAAGCTTTCACAGGGAATTGTAAATCACTGTTCCCTACAAGCCATGTTCTATAGGAACCTTAGTCTGAAAACTCCTGACAAATTGCTTGCTTCTTAGATATTCATTGCGTAGATCTGGATCAGATGCAGAAATTCACATTTTTTTTTCCCACATGCCAACCTTCTATATTTTAAATTCATCATGAAGAAAAAAAAGAATAGCAATAGGACATCAGAAATATGTCTTTTCCTGAATGTGCCAGTTTATAGACATAAGTTGCTGTTCTATACTTTCTCTGGCAGGTATTAGCAATGAAACACTTGCACTTAAGCACCATTCCAGTCAAAGGTTTTGTCTTTAAAAGCGGTACATGTGCATAAATAATAAAGCTGCGTATGTAAATAAGGATATGTAAATAAAAAAGAATATGTAAATAATAAAGATTTTATTTCAGACAACTAAATATGCTACAAAACTTAATTGGATGTAATAAACATTCACTAGAACATTTAAATCAAGGGGAAAAGAGGTGTAAAATATACATAAGGATTTAGTAATAAAGGTGTACACATTTTAACAAAGTACCTATGGGTACTGCAGGGATGGAGCAGCCTCCAGCCGTGCCCCTCTTCCCAGCCCAGGCTACATGCAAGGTGCAGCATCCAGAGCCATGGAGCTGAGTCTGTATCCTTGACAGACACATAGAGGGCCAGGAAATTAATTTTGCAGGACTTTTTGCAATTTGCCGGACTCTATCCTGCACACACCCTTTGGGGAAGGGCGAAACACAATTTGCCTCCCCGTGGCTGCGTACGCCCACGATAAGGAGAGGTGAGAAGGGTCAGACTGTCCCCTGGGAGGTGAAATAATCCATTATAAGTACGTTACTCATTACAGTGAATCAAAGAAGATACAGACGCAGAGAACTTCAAAAAGCATTACAGGGTCAGTTCTCATAACTGACCAAAGTTCAAAACTTTTTGCTCCAATTCCCTTTCCCATTTCATCTCTTTATGTATGTGTATCTCCGTGTGTTGGTGTACACGCAGTTCATCAATCTCCACAGCATTTTCATGCTCTGCACATCACTTGCGCTGTTCTTTTGGACACGGTCCTTCGCAGACAGGCTAGTTAAAAAGACATTTCTTGCAATGCATCACAACACTGTTAACACAGTAACAAGCAGAAGTGAGGGAGAATAAAACATATTTGGAGGGGGAATAGACTGAAATTAAAATTCAGTCACAGGAAAATTAAGCTAAGCCTAGCAAGCACACATCATCAGGATATTACAGAACATATTTTTTCTTTGTTGTTCATAACACTCCTATATGCCACCATAAATTTCCAACAAACAAAATCTTCCTTCTACAGCAGTTTAAGGCAGAAAGATAATACTCCCATCATTTTATCCCTACACAAGCCCATTCCTCAGATAGTGTAAAGCTCTGTAGCATGACTTGCTTCAGTGAAGTGAGACTAATTTATCCCTCCTCCCCCCAAACATTTTCTGTTCTGCATTGAAGTTCAGTTTCCCTCTCCTATCTTCTAAAGTAAAGTTTCTGCCACCCAAACCACGGGATTATCTGTTGTACAAGAACTACCATTTTGGTGACGATGACAACACAGGTTTCAGGAGTAGGAAATACATCCCACAGGCTGAATAGGAGACTATTGCCTGACTTATTGCTGATGCCGCTCACTGCCGTGCACAATAAATGCGAGGCTGGCCCTGTTTTCCAGCTGTTTCTTCATTTTCTCCAGCAGTGCTAGGTTCCTGCTTGCTCTGTTCCCAACTCCTTTTAAGTTACCTCCCTGGATTAAGTCCTGAGCTACTTAAATTAATATCCTCCCTAATAATCCCCAAAGCTACACCACTAGTGAGCTACATGTTTCTCATACGTTAACTTTTAATATTCCAACCCAATGCAAACCATGCCACTGACCTGAGTGTCACCCATTTACCCAGGGTCTACATTTAGGTCTTGTTCTGTGTTGTCACCACAGCGTCACTGCGGTTTATGGTTTTTTTGTTCTGGAAATCCATGTGTACCTGCTTATAAACACTGCACAGACAGAGCTTACTGGCTGGGTGGATACGCGGCTGAAAAACTAAGTTTTCCTGAAATAACAATTTTCTTAAAAGCTGAGGATATGGTATTTGTGTTGGTAGGGAAGGCGGGTTGTTTAATCTTGAAACACAAGAAGAAAGATGAAACAGTCACTCAATTATGCAGACTTTTTTTACATTTATCACCTACCATGATTTAGGATTCCTGGATGAGTCTTAGGCTAAATAATGGCTAGAACTGCAGTGTTGCTTTTAGGGCATAAGAAACTTCAGATGACAGGGAACAGCCCGAGATAGGACTGGTTCACGATTACTGACTTCTCCTGACACACACTGGTGAGACAGAGTGGGTTCCATTTCCGATTCATAAATACCCTTCGGGGGAGGAGGGGGGAGATCCTCTCCACTAGCAGAGACCTGGCACTTTCCTCCTGGGGAAGCACTGTCCCCCAAAAGGCTATGCAGATGATGCTCATGACAACTCCCAGAAATTCTGTGCCTGGAAATGAGAAATTCAATCTGAAAATATCATCTGTTGCTCTATTCTTGGTCTGTTGCATACTATACATTCCTCCTTGTTCTAATAATGCACCCAGTTATTAAAAACAGAACTTATATAGTGCTCTTGGAAGGTACCAAATTCACAGCCACCATGAACATGAATAGGGCCCTTTATTTCCAGTGGTAGAAAGGCAAGCATTTGCTAAAGGAGATTTTAAGAGCTCTAATCCTTTTACAGATGGCAAGTACTGCTGCTGTCTACATCCAGTTAGTCCACTTTCCCTAGAGGAGCGAGGAAGAGGAGCTTCACTGCGGTGTCCCTGTGGAGCTGACGTGCATGGCTCTGCATTCACTGCTCTTCATCCGCACAGATAGAGCTTTGCAAACAGGAGTCTTAAACTTTTCTGAGAGCAAATGTAACCCTGCTTTATCTCTTGTCCTTCTAACATTGTCTGGATGAGACATTGGTGTTTTGCTTTGTGGCTCCCTAAGGAGAGGGTAAAAGTATAAAAGGGAAAGAAAAAACTCAGAAAAAAAACAGATAAACATCTAAAGTTTCCAACAAAACACATGGTTTAACTTAAGGAAAATTCAGACAGCAATCTCTTAGAAAAATATGTATTTAGGTTTTTCTCTATACAGAGTGGAGGAAAAAACCTCAAAGACGAGAGGGAGATATCAAATGGGAAAGTTGAAAAATATTGAAGTGATCATGGTTCACTTCAGCTCTGCACAGTGCTTCTGACACCAGCTTCGAAGAGCAAAGTCCAAGCCCTGCGAACTCAATCTAAGATAAAACTCCCTACTTGGTGATCCCTAAGCATCCAAATGATAACAAACACATTGAAGAATCTTGTTGGAAAGACCCAAAAGGAAGATGTTTTCAAGAACTGGCTTGCTTTCACATCCCTTCAGTTTTTGGTCTAGCAAAGGAGAGCTGAATGACCCTGCCTGCCTCTCTCAAATGTTCCAACAAAAGTCAGACAAGCAAATGCTCTTCTTTCTCTTCCCACGGCTCAGGGCAAGCCTAACCTCTGGCTAGCATTTAATAACCACTCTGCCTTCCCTGCTGGTATGTGTTACCTAAAAGCCTAAAGCCGGACAGACTAAGGGGTGGAACACTGCACGATCTAGCCCTGCTTTTCTTAACTTACCCTGATACTAATTTCTTGTCTTTTCCTTTCATGTTCATGGAAACAGGGATCAAGGCATGTTCTCCCTGCAGTGGACTTTCCTGATAGTTTACCGATTCAGAAACAAGTCTCAGCTTCATCTATCAGCAGTTTTATATGCTCTACTCTGAACTGCTTAAGATTTCTAATGTAGTTTGATCCAAAACTCAGTAAAGCTAGTAGAAACGAATTGCAGAGGACTTTGGATTTCATCTGATGAAGATTAATTTCCTGGCATCTTTGCTTTGATTTATCAGCCTTGTGATATGTCAAATACACCTACACGCATTTTTAGAAAGAAGTTTTAAGAAACTATCCACATCCTCCCTGGAGACGCTCAAAACAGCGCTTATATCTGAATACGAGTTTACCCCATACTCTGAACGGCGTTTTCCAGCATAAGACTTGAGCTCCAGAGATCCCTGCAAAGGCTTAAAAACCTAATGAGCAAGTTTTTCAAATATATAAAGGAGCAAATATTTTGTAGAGCAGTACAGCTGGACATGCCACAAGCTTCCTCTGTAGTCCAGCACTGCCCATCAAGACATCAAAAAAGGGTGAGAAACAGCAGCTCATACTTAACAACCCACAGATAAAAGAGATTCACCACGAGAGATTCACCGTAGCCATCTCCATGAAGCAATCATCATCTACTACTACATCCTTCACCCACCAGCACAGTTGGTTCCTATCGACCTTAGGCAGATGGAGAAAGAGAAACACACGACTGTTATCTTAACGTTGACACATAGGTCAACACAAACACCAAAACAGCACCCAGATATCCAAACTGGTGCCTTAAACAGGGTAACAGTCCTTTTCCCTAGTCAAAGTTACCTTTAATGGATAGGTTCCAATTGGCAGAAACAATTTTGGTCCAAAAAAAGTTGTTGCACATACGGGTTGTTGCTGGGCCAGGGTCATTGGTCTGTTCTGATCATGTCCACTGCACCACTTTTGTTTGTCCCCCTTGAGATTTCCAAGTACTTTCTTGAAATTTGGACAAGCAGACAGAATGTGACAATGCAATAAATTCCTGACATCACAGAGAAGAAATCTGCATCAGGAAGGTCAGAGTCAAAACCTTGGTAATCTGGGTCTGCCCAATTACACCATCGTAAGAACCAGACACTTGCCTCTTGCACCATTCACCGTCATTGCTTTTTGTGGTCCCCTTTTCTTCTGCTTGCACTTTAATTTAGGATCGGTTGCACTCTATTGAGGATTCGACTGAAGTCTCTGCAAAATGCTGAGCCTTGCAAATCCCAAGCGTTATTAGCTGTGAGGTGGCGGTATTTAACCAGATTAATATATTCAAGCCATGGCAAAGTCAAACTTCAGGTAAAAATGCCTTTCTGGGTGGGCTGATTTTAGCAGATCAAAACAAAAACATGTTTGGGAAAATAAAATACCAATTCTGAAACCACAGCGACCTGCCTGTGCTATTGTGTTCTTGCCATGTGTCCTACAGTACAGCATGGCTATAAACTTGTCAGTGGTTCCTTTTCCCTCATTTGATAGCGACCTCATCAAGTGTGAATCATGAAACCGCATAAACTGCAACAATGCTGTCCTTCTACTGACTTCTCGGAACATAAACAATAATAATGTAAATACGACTTACCAAAGACTTAAGTAAAGCACTTAAAGGAAATCTATATTTTTATATAAACCACGGATGTTTAGTGATGTGGTATGATATTTCTGCTTAGCTCTGAATAGCTGGAAATTATCTCACTACTGAAAAGCAGTGTATTCCTTGGATGCTGAGAATTAAAGCCAAAATGGTATCTTTTATTTATTACACATTTTTGTGGTTTTATATCAAGCAGCAGAGGCATGAACATTATAGACTAGTAAATAATACAGTTTTGATCAGTTTACAAATGACAACAAAGTGCTAGCAAGCCTCTTTGTGTAAAACATGAAGAAAAGTTCATTTCAAACGGCTTGATGCTGGAAAAAGAATAATCTAGAAGAAATCTTATTTGCAGTTTATTGACCTCTCTAGAGTGTTCATTTGGCTGTTGTTGGATACTAACCTTAGCTGATACTGAATATCCTCAGATAGAACCGACTACCAAGTCACGCAATCCTCGTATTTCCATCAGCTGATCGGTAACCACAAATATTTGTAGTTTGTGTTGTCTGAGCAATAACGAAAATCCAGCATGGAAAAACTCAGACATGAAAAATCAATGTTGAAACCACCTTAAAACCCTTAAGATGATAAAAGGCAGAGTCAAGCCTGGAACACTGTCCTTAAAGTACCCCATTTTTACTAGCTCAATGCAAGGATCTTCCAAGAGCAGCTTCCCTGACTTCGCGCAGAACAGCACGCGGCAAGACCTGCTCACACAGCAAGCCCCGCTGCTTCACCGCCGACCAGCCAAAGCAGCCCCTCGCTGTACCACAGCCACTCTCCACCTGGGCTTCTTCCAGTCTAACTCCCACGCTGTCGGCCACCCCCCCGGGCAAGCTCATCCCCACGTCTGCTGTCCGCAGAGTAAGCGTCCTAATCCCAGTGCTTCCACTGAGCAACGTGAAGACTGCTTCTACCATCAGAACTTTCCGTGAGTATCAGACCGTGAGACCTCGGTACCTGAGCCCTCTGCACTGACTGAAGGGGTTACCTGAAAGGGAAGCTTGGCGTGTTGTGAAATGCGTTACAGCAGATTTTGACCATGATTTTTGTCCTAACTGATAAAAAGGAGTGAACTGCATAACTGTTAAACGGGTGGTGTATCTCTGTGTCACTGAATGTTGCAGCCACTGACGCTCAGGTGCCAGCCACACACCTAACTTTTGAAGCAAGGTCTTGGGAAAAAGCGTCATACATTCTTTTTAAAGTGCTGGGTAAGTTTTGAGGAAAGAAAACAAGGAAGTCCCCAGTCTAGCCAGAGAGCATTCTAGGACCAACGGAATCGCTAGCTGTTTTTATCAAAACCTACAATCAAGAAGGAAACAGCGAATTAGGATGCTCGCTGCCAGTTACTGAGGTAAGGGAGATAAAAAAAAACCAGCTTGGAAAACCTATGATTCCTTCCCGCCTGACACTCGCTTCCGAAAATTTGCAAGAGCAAAATCGGACCTTACTAGGCCTAGGAATAGCAATGAAAATGACAGCCAGTATATGACCAATAATACATCTGCCATACCAGACACGGGGTTCAAATAACAAACAAGACTGAATTGTGCCAACCTGAGGATCTCGGGTGCCTTCACACAGGTGCTACCACTGTTTCCTGCTGATACTCCACATAAAACTTCCATCTATTGTCTCCATCCTGCTTAATTCAATTGCTCAACAGTTTCGGGATCTATGGGTTTAATCTAGGGAGAATCTAATTTAAAGATTCCACGGGGCTGATAAATGAAGTTGTAAGGAAATCATACGGAAAATTGTAAACCTGTCAACAGGTCAAAATTCTGCAAAAAAAGGTCTGATATGGAAAAAGCATTTGCTGTGCTTCTTGCATCAGTTCCACATCATTGGAGTTAGCATGTGGGATCCCCCAGCACAGCGAGGCCGTGACTCCTGCCAGCACTTTTAAGCACCGCATTATCTACCTCAAAAGCCAAACACGGGCAGAAAAACCCAGCAGCCTATTCGCATGGGAGCTTTCTGCCATGACCTTGGGTGAGCCACGTGCTATTTCTCCTCTGTCAGATGAGACAATGATGTTTCTCCCCTTTGACAAGCGCTTTGAGATCTGTAAACAAAGGACTCCAGATATTGAAATCCTGGGTACGCTCAACTTGGCATGTTCCCTGAGCTTCTGGCAAGAAAGGTGCCAAAAACATATGGATAAATAAATGCAATGCAAGGGAGTCAATATTTTGACTATTCCCTGATCATTTGTTATTCTACCTGGGTAATTGAGTGTAAGCTAGGGTTTTCTTTCTGCTCTCATTTTTTTTCCTTCTTTATTTTTCACATCTAGAGTATATAGTAGTATATAGAGTATATATTAAAGCCACATGATACAGACTAAAAGTTGGTATCTCGGTCCACAGAATGACAGTGACAGTACATTTTACTCCACTGTTTTCTCAGGTCTGCTTCTATTTTTGTGTTTATTTATTTGAGCCACTAAATTATCTAATTAGTGGCATATATAGTTGAAACATGAGCTGCTGTGAATATTTACTGCACACTTGTTCAGGCATTTATCTAAATAGGTGGTATGCCAGGCCTATGTAATAAGGAATAATGATTCTTTAGAAGAGTTACAGGAAATTATGGAAGACAAAAAAAAAAGAAAAGTTTTGCACAGTGGCTTGTAGCTTCCAACAACATATATCAATTCTTCAAGAGATAGAGCAATTGCATAGTAATGACAAAAATTTTATTGTAACAAATAAATCAATACTTGCCCTACTGCAGTCTCAGATGTTACTTTTATGGATCTTCCCATGTCTATTATATAAAACTGCTCCTGATAGAGTGCATTAAATGACAACCACTGGGGGGGTGAAGAATACAGTACCATGTCATTGCACACTGTGCTCTACCTGCTATTAATCACTATCTCATTGCACGGAGATCCATTTATATCACTGCAACAACAGTGCTGAGTGGCTTACAGTGATGGACTACGCGGCACAGGGAATGTTTGTTTTTGCAGCAAGAGCTGTCACCACATGCCCAGCAAAATGAAAATTCAAGATATCCCCAATTAGAAGTGATTTTAAGCTGGGGAAAAGACCAGCAAAAACACACTGTGGGGCAAAGATAAAGAAAACTCCAGTGTTCTATAGTCTCAGTCCTCATACAAACATGCTAGAAAAAATTTTCTCAGGACCCCATAAAATGCAGACAATCTCCCCCACACCACAAGTGCTACACCAGTCCCTTTTTGTATCCAGGTCTTCAATGTAATAGCAAAGCAATTTTTCATGGTACATTAAGTGATTGTAGCAGTATCTTTCTGGATATCTGGTACCTCAAACAGAAGTCAGAGACACTAGGCAAAAAATTCTGTTATGTATAGGATTGTACCATAGTCATGCAGTCTAGCAATCTTTGACTGGCACTCTTCTCTGTCTTCTAAGTACTAAAAAAAAAAACATTAACAACCAAATGCATAGTTCTGGCAATTAAGGAAGAAACAGGAAGACCATCAGAGATGCTTTATCCATCCTCTTGGACCAGTATCTAGTAGAAGGAAGATATCCATCCCTTACATCTATTACTTTATTTTAGTCTTTCACCCTGCAGCAAATGTGCCAGCAGGGACCAGTGCCAACGAGTAATAGGACATGCCTTTGAAGTCAAAGGAATCCACACGTGGGCAGAGAGTAACACCAGCGTGACTATTTGAAGAATTACAGCCATCACACATGTTACCTTGTTTTACCTCACTTATTAGCAAACATCTAACAAGTTTCCCAACAGAGAGGATACAGTCATCTCTGTTTTTCTTTTTTAAAAATACTTAAGTCAACAAATATAAGTAACAAGAGAATAATTTCTGAATAGTACTGTCTTCAAGAGGTACTTGCAAGGGCTAAGTGCATCATCTCATTGCTTTATCCCTCTCCTTCCCCTCTTCCTCATCTTTTACCCATTAGGCACAGTGTTACATCAGACCTTTCAGGGAGGCATGTCCTCGTCTTTTTTACCCTCACTATAATTTGGGCATTATAATGGGAAACTATAGTAATACTACACAGCATACTCTTTTGGGGGCTGCTTTTCAGAAATACAAGTAAAAAAAAACAGCATTAATGGGAGTCCTTCCTTACCCACACACTGCCCCCCAAATATTGGGAGTCACTTTTTATCTACAGCTGAAAACCAGGTCTCAAATGCTACCAACAGGAGACACATGAATAAACAGGCAGCTAATGGAATTCTCTCCTTATTTCCCTGGTTTCTTCACTCTAAGGTGAAGTGATTTTTTGTTGTGGGGTTTTGAGGTTTTTTTTTCTTGGTACAATAATGTACTTTTCTGTGTGTTAGATCCAAACAGCTGCCGAGCACTTTAAAAGGAATGCTGTTGAGCATCTTCCTTGTCTTATCCAATCCAATACTCTCCTGCCAGGTTCCCATTTCCCAGCCTACAGGTGTCACCTGGATGACATTCTGCTCATTCTACATGGCCAGTTTATCTCTGGTGTATTATCCACATGCTGTAGAGAAAAAACCCAAAACAACACTTTTGTACTGTATTTCAGGACTTCATATGGATACAGAAGTTTCCTCCCGGACTAGGATTAATGTATTCACCAGCATGCTAATTTCATTTGCCTATGGCTATTAGTGAATAACCCAAAGCCTGAATTTGGCATGGTTGTTAGGAGTGCTTCCAATGATAAATGACCAAGTGGGTATACCTACATGGATTCTTTTTCTTCTTCATTTTAATTCATTAACCAAATGAGTTCTTAAAACCATTTACCTATTTTCTACCCTTCTGATAGATTAGTATGCATTTCATAGTCATTCATCTGACAAAGGCTAAAAAAGCAAGACTGTCTTCCACAGCGTTACAGGCAGGATTCTCTCCACCCTTCTCATTACTGAGCTAAACCCAATTTTGTTCCTTTCCTTATTTTCTGTTCGTACAGCATTTGCAAGTGAGTAACTTCACTCTCTGAAGAGGCTGGATCAGATGCGGAGTAATTGTGCCAGGCTAGAACAAATGGAGCTGCACATCTTCACATACTTGCTACCTCCCAGTAAGCTCGGCAGAGAGGTTATTTTCTCACCACCTTTTTGGAGCACACACCTACAGAGCAGTTGAACTACTCCGCTCACCCTAAGGGACGGGTCTATGAACACTTTCCACCAGCCCCTTTGGAAGAGACACCCCTTCACTCTGGGGCCAGGTTTCCTCTCTTCACCCCCATGGGCATTAGCATTTGATGGCTGCAGGGTGAGCGATGGCAGAGAAGGAATTCAGTTGCAGGCTAATCTTTTACTATTACTGCTGGGCTAACCAGATCAATATATGTTAGTGCTGGCCTGGGAGAGGTGACAGGAGCACGCAGCCAGGCACAGGAGAGGAGGAAAGCCATCCCACCAGGCAGCTGTGTTGTCCAAAAATGATGGTGGAGCAGCAGTCAGTTGGGCAAAGGGCTTGTCTAGAGGTCTTCTGTGAGGAGGGTGAAGGTCACCTGTTCCTGGCTCATGTATAATTTTACCTCTAAGACAGTTGTCTCTTGTCTTCAGCCACTTGTTTTAGGGCTTTGGTTTTTTTCTGTTTGATTTTGAATTTTTCTTGCAGGCATTTGGCTTGCTCTAATAAGGCTTTTTAAAAGTTTTTGCCTTACCTACAAAAAGCACATTACCTTAAAGTGAAAAAAGCAGGGAAAGTAAATAAGCAGGAAAGCCTGTCCTTTGGAAATCTAGTCCTTTATTTAAAGAGACTTCCCCTTACTGATCATGGCTTTTCAATTCAAGTAAATCACCTTTCTGATCATTCAGTCCCAACTTTTTTTTCTAAACAAGTAGCTCCTTCAGAACATCCTCACTATTTTACTCCAAGACTGAAGAAGTGTCACCTCCTACTGACTCAGTAAATATTTGGTCATTCCTTCCAGAAATAGCACTTGGTTTTCAGCTCACATGCAGGAAGTCCCCCAGTACTACAAAAATACATTCACCTTTTCCTTTTGGGATGGTGCTGGTGGTGAGAAGAACCACACAGGATTCCACATCCCAAAGTCACACATTACTGCTCTGTTTGGTGACCATCTGAGCTTTTCTGGTCCCTGTCTGCCTGAACTCCTGAGTCTTACCTGTGGCTCTGGCCATTACCTGGCTTTTAAGGATCTCACTTATAAAAAGGCGAATTTAAAAAACCATCAATTGCTCTTTTTTTTGAGATTGTGCTATACCACCTGGTCCCAGCTGATTTTATGCTATTAAAACAAGACAGCTTTTTAACTCAGTAATTCCAAGTATTTTTAGTTTGCATTTGTTGCTATTCTACAGCTGGGATCACAATGTTTTGAAGTGAATCAGATGAGAATTATACCATGCAGAAAGTAGCAGCAGATATTCAGTGCACCTATATTAGGTTAATGTATTCTTTTTATGGATTTATTTTTCTTAGTTCAAGACACACAGAAAAGAATAAGGAAAATAATAAAATCCTTCAAACAAGTGATTTACTCTATATCAGGGATGTGTTTACCTGCCCTACTTACATGGGGAAAAAACAAGTTAGCTAAATCTTGCTAGACATGAATATTTTCATCCTTTATTTCCATAAAGATTAGCTGCATATGGCCCCTTGAGTAAACAACGTGTATTGGCTCATAAGCTCTATTGGGAAAGAAGCAGCATTAAAGATGGATCTTTGCTCTCAGTTCCACTGCAATCACACTACAACCAAGAGACTAAAACAAACAAAAGTGTTTATTGATTACTTTCCCCATAACTTTGTACAAAGAATATTGAAGACCAGCAGAGTGTACTAATGACTTAACTTCTTTCATTTAGTTATGACATGAGGATAGAAGCAAAAAGCAACAGGGAAGCTATTTCTTTAAAGAGAATTTGGATTAGGGAGAACTACATGACCTTCATTTCTTTCAAATTAGGAATTCTTTCAAACAGAATACACATATCCTTCAAAATAAAGACTGAAATACAACGTTATAACTCTCTGCAGGGTAATAACACAAGACAATATTGTGTCTCCACAGACTGTCATTTAGGACAGCTGTTAACGGCCCTGCCTCTAAAGTAGCAACCCTCCCAGCACAAGGATTTACTTTCCGCCCCTCTTGCAGCTCTCCTCCCTGTTGGTTCATGGAAGTTACTTCATCCTTTCTCTGAACAATTTTCATGCAGATCAATATACGGATGGGAGGTGGACTGGTGGCAAAACTGAAGCTATAGTTCAGGGAAACCAGGCATTGCAGACGAGTCTTATGGTATGGCTGGAAACCTTCACAGGCCATCCAATTTCTAAGATTAGCTCAACTCTTTTCAGCCTCAGCTGGGCTATACTAGCATAAGTGCATTTTCCATTTAAAAAACAACTCAAGTAAAATCATCATAGATGGTCATCTCATTCTTCTGCACAGACATTCAAACACAAAACCATGTCCCAAGTGCATATTCGCACTGCCTAATTTTAAGCGTTTAATCTAAGTGTCTGGTTAGAGCTCATGTTCTCTACCTAGGCAGCAGAGAGGCAACTCTGGCGCAGACAAAGTCAACCATAACCTACACATCTACATTAGACACCTAAAACTAACCTCCTTGAAATGTCAATCTTTCAGAAATATGCTCTAATATTTTAACCTTTACTTTAATGTCATTATATTAGCAAACACAAGGATTTTTCTGATTGCACAGCGATCAGTGGTACTTCAGTCTGTCAGCTAGACACAATCCAAGTAACGCTATTTTTCAATTCAGATTTCTTTGCTGACAGTCCCTAACCAAGCAGCCAGTGGACACGAAGTGGCATAACACTTGCTTATATTTTTGCAGTCTGTCAGCATTGTTCAGGCAAGGTTGCTCCTGGCCCTGGAGTCCCCTGGAAACTAGTCCATGAGTGAACTAAGAGCACAGTGCAAAACCAGCAATCGGATCACCAACCTTCCCTGGTGGAAACGCACTGAAGGCTTCTGCACCTGCCACAGTGAATCCCTAGCTGCAGCTCTTCACCAAGAATTGGTAAGAGCCTCATTTCATAAATGGCTTGGTCTAATGAGACCATCTTTAAAGTTCCTAAACCCCCCCCACCAGTGTTCTGCACTACGAACATCTATTCTTTTGACATCTTGGTTTTAGGTTAGAAAAGAAACATACTTTACAAGTGCATTCTGTTCGAGTTCACAGAACTTGAACATTTATCAGCTACTCCAGTGTTTAAGGCATTATTCGTGTCAACAGCATATTGCTTTCTTTTCATCCTTTCCCCAGAGGAACAGTAAACCAGATTTATCTTTACTTTCTGATCTTTATTCTCCATTGTCACTTTATACAAAAAAGCTTCTGCTTTGTTTCCCCTACTTCCAGATAGGGCTTTTTCCCTTGAAATCCAACTTTCCTGGATGCTGTTTTGTCTTGTTTTAATCATCGCTCTGCTCTAAGCTTCACTAAACTGGCTTTGCCACTATCTATCTTGTTCTGGTTTGTATTACAAAGTGTCTCCATGCTTTTAAAGCCAGCCTTCAGCAAGGGAACTAGTCATGGTAGTGGTGATCCTGAAACACCAGCATACGCCTAAAAACTGGGCCTATTTCAATCATGGTTGACCACCAGTGGCTTTCGTAATGACGGCTCTTTGTTAATTTGGTTCTGTTATTCTCACCCTCAATTCCATGATTACATAGGACTGCAGACATGGCTGCCCCAGGATATTTAGTTAGTCTGGGAAATTTGAGAAGCATAACGAGCACGTTTGGTCATCTAGAGGCTATACAGAAGGAAAAGTGAGAAGAGAAAGGGTGAGGGACACCTGGGGTATGGCTAATTCCATCTTCAAGAAAGAAATTACAGCCATTTTAAATGACAACTTGTTTGTATAAATGTGTTTGATCAATAAATAGTGGAGTATTTAGCAAGCTTTCCTAATAGCTGATGCAGCCTTTATATATGTATGCCTCACCCTGCTGCCAAACAGGTTCATCCTCTGTGTACTGGAAAAGCACTGTCCACAGAATTTTACTGTAGACTAGTAAACCCTATCAGAAAGTAAGGAGTATTACTTTTATTAGCAGTGAGTTAAATTAATGTGGATACTTGAGTACTGTAACCAGAGACCTTATTATGGGGCAGGGGGGTTGACATATGAACAAGTATAATCCTAACTCTCATAAGAATCAGAGTAAAAATGGGCTTTTCCGATTATCCATAGCCATTCCTGATGACGAATAAATAAGCTAAAAAGTATCATCTGTCTTTTTATTTTATTAGGAACTGGTCATCACTGTCCCATCTGCTCCATCACTCAATTCCAGAACATCTGAATGCAATATTAAATTAACCTAGTGTGGGGTACTTATTCCTGTTTCTGTTTAAACAGCAGTATATTTCAGTTTTGGCTTGATCCAATATAAGTTTTATGGGAACAAGTATATTACTGAATACAGTTTTTAAGCTTCCTATAAATTTTCTATAAATTAAATGTGTGAATATTCTCTACAGCAAGTTACTCTCCTGATATTAGGAACCCCATGGCAAAGTTGACTAAACGTCTGCTTAGTAGCACAGCCATATGCCTTTCCCACTTGGGTCACAGAGCCAAAACTGACCGTTACGCCTTGATGCACAATTATTTTCCCAGCAACAACTGGAAGAGGCTCATCATAGTATGCAGAGGCCAGAACCCCACTGCTCAAAACCACAGTAGCTGTGAGTCAACAGCTATCACCATGTCAATGAAATGTTGCCATGCGGCTGGGAAATAAACAAAACAAGTTAAACATGGATTTCACCCTCTGAAGTTCATCTGACACAACTGTACAAGGTCAGCAGCTCAACTGAAGTTGTACTGAGCAGTCGTTTCATTAAATACTACAGTAGGAAACATGAGCATCAAACTTCAGGCATCAACATTCTGGTCTTTGGTTTAAGAAGCACAAGTTCACCATGATTCAACAGCCACTATCAATCAAACTTACCAGAAGTAGCTATTGCAGCTAAAAGATTCTTCAGGTCAGAGAAATAGGTCATTTTTGGTTAGAGATCACTTGAATTTATTTTCATCTGGATTCATCTCAAATATTCAAAGATTTTTTTTAATTATATAGCAATATAGCAAACATCTTTTGACCCAAATGACTGTTTTAGTACAGGCATAAATAAAAACTTAATGGAAAACTTTCAGCAAGGTTTAGTCTTCAAATTTAACTATGCTAATCTAAACAGAAGATGTGCCAATATCTGGGAAGGATTCTATCATCTGTTGTGTCACATTTTGCTCAGGGATGTGCATATTCCCATTCTTCAGTTCAGTAGGAACTGACTGGCCTTAATCTGAGACAGAAGGCAAACCTTGTGTATGATTTTCCTCCTATCCAGGCAGTCTCCTTTCAAGCATTGTTGAAATAAGCAGGTCATGTGTGCATTTATATAAGATCAGATATAATTAACAAGACAAAGTATTTGTGTTTACAAGAAAGGATTTGCTAAATAAATATGGAAGAGTCACTGTTTTACATCTAAGTGCAAATACACTGGAAAAAGTTTACGGTGTCCTTAAAAGAGAATGCCTCAGAGAAGTTTGAATTCTGTTACCCATCACAAGACAACATAAAAGGCCAGTCAGATTTAAAACTAGCCCTAGAATCTCATTGGTATGATTTTATATGCACAGCTTATTGCAAAAGAGCAAAACACAGTTACCACCTCCTTCCCCTTCACTCAAAAATTCGTCCTAACTAGTGTTAAGAAAGATAAAGGAAAAGCAGAAGTTATTTAAAGAAATGTTAATACTTATGGTCTTGGATTCATAACAGAGTGAGACCATACATTTATGGTGGCTTGCCAGGAATTGCAAAATTGCACAGAACAGTAAATAGCTTTGCAGAATCTTAAACAACAGTAAAACCATTTTCCTGTGCTTCCTAGACACTGGTTTCAGCCAACGCTATGCCACACACACGTTTTCCTGCCGTTCACATGTGTCAACAAAATCAATGGACAGCAATTGGATAGTGCCTGTCACACAGCTGGACTATGCCAGGACAGCACTGACCGTAACATTTCGTAACAGACAACTAAGAAAAAAGGGGAGAGAAGAAATGGAAAATGATGTGCAACTGTGTGAACAAGATCTCAGTATTATACTTGACAAACTCTGTAAAAACCAGATAAACAAAAACTGCAGGAGGGACACAGACTATGTTGGAGAAAGAAAGAGGACAGCCCAGTGTAAGCAGTAGGCATCCGAGGCATCTCGAGAGGGATTAGTCCATGGTTGGCTCTGAAGACTCAGGTTGGACTACCTGACCCTTGGTGGTTTCAACTCCACAGATTTCTCTCTTCAATTTGCACTGTGTAAAGCACTTTTGAAAACATATGGTAAATGGAGACGTTCTTGAACACATCCCATATAATAAATGTTTTATGTTGCATAATAAATAACCAGATTCAATTAAGCTCAGCAGAGGAGCCATATTTTGTGAGTATTGTTGGGAATTTTAACATCAACACACTTTTAGAGTAAAACATTTTGTTAGAAGCTTTACAACAGAACATGAAGTTAGATAGCCTGAAGTCTCCTTTCAGCCACAGGAAAAAGAATCTGGATGTAATTATTGCAGTAATCCTGAGAATGGGATTTTGACCTCTCATCGGTGCAATCCAGGAATCACTCCTTTGAATCTTTATCTTTACAGCTGTGGAAATTAGACAGTAGACCACAATTGGTTTGTATTAGAGTTTGGTACATTGTAATGGAGGTCATTAAATCCTAGCTGCAGTGGTCCATTTGTTATTTTATATTAAAGTCTCTCAGACTGCCAGTATCTTGGAACAAAGTTGGGAGACCAAACAACTGAACTTCTGTCTCCTCAGAAGGAAACAAAACTACAAAAATCCGAGTAAAAAAGGATCCTTGAAATTCAGCACAGAATAGAAAACTTTTCTTCTCAATTTGGGCAGGCTTTTGTAAAATGCTATGTTTCTACTCCACTGTCACAGTTGTGTGTGTAGCCTATCCTTATTCCATCTGCTTTCCAGGTTTGAAATTTTGATAGCCTCAAACTAGTGGTGTGGGGGTTTTTGTTTGTGATTTGGGCGTTTTTTCTTGTAGCTGGTTTTTTTGTTACTGGAAGTAAAAGTTGGGTGACAAGAGAAAGGAAGTTAAATGAACTTACTTCTGTTTGGAGTAATACTTGAATAAGCATCCTACTAATTTGATCTTGAAAAGACAAGTAAGTGTTTATTACGAGGAGTGTGTTAATTTGACACAAAGATGGGGAACATTTTCAGATAACTTCACTGTCCTGGTGGATTGAGATTTAATCCACTGAGCATGTAGAGTCATTAAAAACATGACTAGATCAAGCTCCTACCTACTGATTTATTAAGGAACTCTTATATGATACACAGTCACTAACAAAAAACCACCCCAACAAGGAGGGGGTAACCACCCAAGGTCAGAAGGATCATTATGAATATTGAATTAAGATGACTAAAGCCTAAAAACATGGGAACGCAACTTTTAAAAAGGTATCCAAGCTTAAGTTAAAGACTGCAATAACAGAGACTCCATCATATGCCTATCTTGCTCCAGAATAAGTCTATTTGAACAAAAGTGCTTTATATCATAATTTATTTGCTTACTTTCCCCATTGGATTCTGCTTTGCTATGCCCTGCTGGAAGCAACATCTGCAGTTAGTAACAGTACAAAGATGAACCTTGCCTATAAAAATAGGCATTAAAAAGACTCCTTGGAGATAGCACACTTCCTACCCTGAATCTCCTGTGACAACTAGTTATTATATTTCCTACACCAGCTGCGGTATTTCAGTTGTTGATACTGTGGTAACCATTGCTGAATGACAACTTTTTAGTGGCAGATACTTCAGCTGTACAAAATACTCTGCCTGCAAAACAGGCTATGATTTGGTTTTCAGTCTTCCATCTCCCTAATATATTCTCAATCTACACATGAACTAGAAATATTTTCCTAATTCTTTACCATTTTAATAAAACAGTCCAAAAGTTTAAAAGGGGAAAAAAGATTCAAAGTTTCTGGATCCTTTGAATTTTCCATTCAAGTCAGTGGAGTTTCTCCAGGTTTGCTGGAGCAGACTGTGGTCCTGTAAGATGCATCTCTTGTGGTTCACCCAGGATGCTATTTGGGAAAATTGGGAATCTTGCAAATGCTATACTATTATTTTAAAATAGCCTGGTAGTTTGGTTTCTTATGATGCATGCAGGACGAGCCTGGAAACTACAGCAATCAATTGTGGCCAAGTTTTGGATGATAGTAGAGATTTCAGTACTGGAAGCTTGTCCAAGATATCCTATAGGCAGGGACTGAGACTGAAACTTGTATTTCCACTCTGATACACTATCACTGCTACTGCCATTCTATTCTTTCATTCTCCCACTACCACACTTATCTGGCTTGTTATATTTTATATCTGTATCATAATATTCCCAGGGCTGGAAAAACTCTCTCTGCAACTTCTCTACATAGCACATTCATGGGGAGATGTAAATATTTGGCCAGAGTTACTAGGTAGATAATACAAAAAAAAAATCCTTTACACAAAAATGAAAAACAGCCTTTAAAATCTTTTGAAAATAGGAGTTGCAGCCTGGGTTCTCAAAGCAAGAGAAATCATACTCAAGGAAACAAAACAAACTCTTGTCCATACCATCAACAACACCTCAAGGTTTTTCCTGCTTCAAAGCAGGATGGTTTCAGCCCCTCCAGCCAGTAGTTTCTCAGTAACAAATCCCTTCCTCAGCCATAAGACGACCAGCCAGAGGCAGCTCTTGAGCATAGGAGAGGCTTCAGACCCAAAAACCCTCCAAGAAAAACAAATGTTTTTAGAACCAGTGAACTGAGTTTTTATCCAATTTAAACCGAGTACCGCATCTTTACCAACATACCAGACTTCCATTCCAGTGCTCTTCACCCAGACTTGTTTGTTTTGATGTATTTAATTTGCTTTATGAATAAAATCTCTTACTGGTGTAGATGGAAGGTATAGTGTGCTCTAGAGTTTACTCTGTTTATGTAGACTACTATGTATAACAGAATATTAAAGTGCCTAGGCACCTTGTAGCACTCCTATTTGATTTAGAGAAATGAAAAGCAGCATCAAACAAGGAAAATACCAGGTTACATTATGTTTCATGTTGCCACACATCTTATATATTTGATAAAACCCTGTAATAACAGGAAAAAAAACCAGGAACAGAAAAACATTACCAGCATTTATGATAACCTGTACCTTGAGTATTAACAGACCTGCTGAGTTTTTTTAGTCTTATTTTCCCATGTAAATACAGTCTGAAGCAAATAACAGACAACTGATGTTGCATTACAGAAAATCCCACATCAGCTACATTATAATATTTTAAAATAATGTTACAACCTCTCAACCATCATACGCTATCAGCATTGCACTAGATTAGTTTTCTGAGTTTTTTTCATCTTTGAAAATCTGGACAGAAGATTAGTTTAGGTCATACCATCAACACAATGAGTTTGGTGATTTCTCAGGCTAAATTAAGGACATACATCTTTATCACAGGAGCCCAATTTTACCTTTGTTACAGAAGCTGAGTGCTTTGCACTTACACATGTATTTAAATTTAGCTTCGGTTGCATTTTTACAGCACTAGCTTGTGTAGTAGTGATAACATGGTTTAAGTTGTATGCTATGCATGTATATGGGGGCTTGTATGCAGGATAAAAATTTACAAGCCAGATTGTATCACAGTAAAGCTACAGTTATCCCAGGCTAACATCCTGTAAGTTCACAGTTATTTCAGCATATGAATGTTTTTGCTGGATATGCTGCATACAAAGTGACATGGTCAGTGGCAAATCTCCAATAGTAATTTCACATACCTCAGAATATTTCTCCAGCAGAACTCCCTGGTTGTTGTGCTGGCTGACAGCAATCCTAGCGAGGGGCAATTCTAACCCTCAAAACAGAAACACTAAAAAAGAAAGAAAAAACTAGACCAGTTTCCACACTGGATGAAGGTGACTTTCAGTTTTAAGAGGAAAAGGAGCCTCACATAAGATTTAAAGACAGTTTGGTAGGGATCAGTTTCACAGCAAAAAGAATTGCTACATGAACATCCATTAATTAATCACAGTTGAAGGTATTGCACAGGACTCACACTCATCAGAAGCACATTAGCATGAGATCTGGGGTAGGACAAAATCCCCTTCCCGGTTCTGGAACTGGAAGGACTGACAGCTAAACTAAAATAAAAAACTAGCTGAGGTGTACATGAAAGCCATTTCAATAAGCTAGTACCAATTCAAACAATTAGAGAGACTTCACCTCATTGTGCTTGTACATACATACACTATATATACCGGTAATTCTCTTAGTTCTTTCAAAAAATCCCATGTGCAATGGTTTATGATAACATAAATTGTAGTGATTTACCTCGCAAGTCTATGCAACATGCTGACAGGTTTCAAAGCCAAAGCCTGAAGCCCCAGCCCCAGACATTACTTAAAACAAAGCCACAAGATCTCCAAGCCTCAAACTGGCATGTTTCACCAGAAAGGTGATGATTTAAATCCACTAAATTTCACACAGAGTAAATGAACTGCTGAAACTTGGTCTTTAACCAATGCTTGGAGCAGACATCAAATTGCAGGGTCTGAGATGAGAAAGGTTCATCCAGAGGACACTGCAACAGGTCTGAGCCCAAATAGGTATAAACAACCAAAGTGAGCTGTACAGCTGCCTCATTATTATACTCAGATGGCCAGAAACATATTTTATGTCTTGATGATGCTGTGTACAAGGGGTGGGAAAACCAGTTCTCCATTATTATGTGGAGATTTTAAAGATGAACACATCTTTTAAAAGTTTGAAGGAAAAAATTAGAAAAATCAAATTAAGATCCTGCTGATAGTGAGCTTATGTTAATTTTTATGTTTCACTTGAATCAGAATCAGCAAGATTTATTTTCGTAACAGTTGGAGCCTTTAAGACATTTCATCTTTCTCTTGCTCAGTGATATCACATGAGAGCCACGTGCAATGAACTCAATGCACGTAGGCATCTGAAGGACCGGAGAAGATGCTTCTGCAATCTCACACGGTTGGAGTGCTGGGCTCTGTGAATCAAGCGGTTGCACCCACCGGTAAAAGCACTGCAGAGTCGGGACGTAAGGAGATACCACACTCCACCTTTTGCTTTCATGCAAAGTATTTAAAAAACCAAGCAAGCCTCCCAGGGAAAAGCAGTTTCACACCACATATCTTGGAACTTGAACCTATGTCCTGAAGGCTCCGACAGCCCTGCTATCTTAGGAGCTTGTTCTTGTGTCAGTGGGGAATTTCCCATCGATTTGCACAAGGGACACTAAGGACCTAGAAACAACCACAGCTCAGTCCAACCTCAGCTTTAAGCCATTCCTAGGATTAAAGGTCTTTGCATCAGACCTCAGGAACACTATAATGGGTAATAGCATTCAATGTAAGGACATAATATTCACTGAAAAGTAGGTTAAATAACAGTATCTCTAGATTGCATTTAAGATTTCAAACAAGCGTTAAGATATTTGTTTTACTAATGATCCAGATATACAAACTACAAATTAGATAAGTCATAATACATCCACAATTTAAAACACAATTCTTGAAAAAATTGGTCATCGCTGGCAGTTAATATCCACTCAAATACGGTTTAGGCTTCAAACAACATTCTTAACGGCTAATTTTAAATAGATTTTTTTGAAAATAGATCTTAAATTATGGGAGACACTATGTATTTATAGAACAAAGTGGTTGCAGGATTTCACAATTTTCTTAAAATATGTTTTGCAGCAGTCAATCACCGATCTTAATTTGCCATAAGGAAAGGTTATCACAGCTTTGTGAAACAATCTTTGCCTACAAGTTACCAATATCAACTTCCATATAACTGCATAAAAGGTGACCTGCCCCAAGGAATTTTCCTGCAAAGAGGACAATCAAGATCAGTCCCACTCCCTTGGAAACTAGCTGGAGTTTTACTGTTCATTTTGATGAAACGTAACAAGGCCCACACTCCAAGCGATACACTTAGTTCCCAAAACCTAGTTTTCACTAAATTCAAGAACAACACACACATATCCCTGACAGTAAATTGTGATTCATAATCAGTCAAAAGTAAGAGTGTCAGATTTCACTCGACTACCTATAAATTTCATTATGATTCTATACTCATTTGAGGTCAACTTTCACAAACTATGTTTAAACCATCAAAATCTACTTAATTCCAAGAAACTGGTTTTACTACTACATATGGATTATTTCTTAATATATATCTTTAAGGTTTTATTTCTGTTAATATCATTGCTTGCCTCTTCATTAGAGATTCTGCTGTCTAGGCAATAGAAACCTCAAGATTTTTTTTCCCCCCCAATAGGAAAACATGACATATAAAAATAGCCTAATCAGGTCCTAGTTATTTTCAGGAAGTATCCAGAAAGACTGATCAGAAGCTCAGTGTGGCCTACCAGATTACCTAGGTATTTTTATGTTTAAATAATGTCGGTGGATTGCCTTACGTTAACAACATAATACAAATTAATGAGGCACTCTAAACAACAGTCAATGCAATACTCTTCTTTTGCTTAATTGCATATAATCTTAGTTTAGTTCAGTATAATACTAGCTGCAAACAATTAAATACAACAGTAAAACAGTTCATCAAACTTAAGGAAGATCCATGACAAGTATTTAGACCTCTTTCCCCTGAGGTTAGAAGTTTAAGATCAGAATAATACTGAATCATATCCCTACTTGAAGCTCCATTATCTTTTCCTTCTTTAGTTCTTCAACAAAAATTGATGAAGCAGCCTAATCTCTAGATTTTCATCAAGCAGTAAGAACAGATCCATCACTTGGTATAAGTCCACATTGTTTCCCTGAAGTCAATGAAGTTGTGTTTATTTACTTTAGCCAAGGGCCATTGCTTCTGTCTATTCAAAGCTACAAGTACCAGATAACAATCACTCAGGGTTTTTTTTTTCCCCCGATCAGAATCAGCACATCAAATACCTGTTTGATCTTGAAGAGATTTTACATCTTTTATTGGCATAATAATTTGATACTATTGAAAACACTGGTTGAATATAAGCTTTCATTCTTTTCTATTCTAATTCACCTGTGCTACAGAAGTGCATCGTATGTACTTATAGATCTATAAATAATTAAAATCTAAGAGGGCTGTTGGAAAAATTGTCTCAACTGATCATTAGCCATATCTCACCTGTCTAGACATATTTGCATAGCATTTATTCCCATCTTTAAAGGGGGCCATACATTATATGAACCACAGGTGCCAAATGAGGACAGAATAGAAGCTTCTTTCTTAAGTCAGGCACGTAAGTCCTAGCAAGAGCCACTAGCCTCGAATCATTTAAGTGCTTTCACAAACTTCTCACAACCTCTTGTCTCACCCCATCTAGAACACATTTCATTTCCTCTTGACACAGATACCCATCTCTCTCATCTACAAACAACATTGATTTCCACAAACGTCTTTGGAGTTAAAGATTAGGAGGTTTGAAGGAAGGCTTTAGGAAGCTAGGCAATGGTTAGCAAACACAAAGAGACTATCAAAATAAGTCCATCAGCCTTTGTTTTTCAAGGATCCTTCTCCAGAGAAGCCATTTTACTCAAGCAGACTTAATGCTGTGAAAATACTGCCTTGAACAGTGGGTACAGAGCAAACAAAAGAGTAGCCTGAAAACAAATACACAAAGTACACCCAAAAATCCTTCCTTTCTCAGAGAGAATAATTAATTTTGCTGGTTATTTAAGAAATTTAAAAACATGCTTACAATTCCCAAAAGCAGGTCATCTAAAGCAACAGCTCAGGCTCATAATCATCAAGCAAAATCGTTCTTGAGCTCATCTTCCTCCACTGCAGAATTCACTCCCACGGCAGCTACTAAGAAGAGCCCCGCACAACAGATGACATGGTTTATACCCTCTCTGTAACAGCTAATTCACTGCAGCTGAAGCCAGCACCATCCTCCCACAACCGGGCTCCCCGGCAACAATTTTGGTGATAACTGACACCTGTGGTAGATGTTTAGTTCAAGGAGAACATTAACCTTTCCTGTGCCAGCGATTTAGCCCCGGTCTATATACATATCTTCACAGCCTTAACCACACACAACTATTCCAATGAAAGCAGCCTGTTCCTCATTAGCAATTTCACAGAGTCCGAAAATAATGATGTGACAACAAACTCAACAAAATTTGCTCTAGGGCACAACAAGAAATAGACAAGATTTCCATATTTTTGGAGGACAATTTACTGTACTTGAAAGAGATAAATTCTTTCTGTTTACATTAACCGCCTCACTATTTGGTCCAATTATTCCTACTACTTCAGCAATCATGTTATGCTTGTTCAAGAAGAAAGAAATAACAACAGCTTATCTTGTTGAGAGCAAAGAACAAACAGTGAAAAATCAGTGGATGCACTTAAGCACTACAGTTGTTGCTATTGTGCTAAAGAGATGATTCATGTTCTCATAGCAACTAGGGTGAAAGAAAAATGCTCTTCTTCTGAAAAGGATTCTGTTGTAGTGGTTAAAGAACTCTTGAATAATCAAGCCAAATGGAGAGGGGAAAAAACACTTCCCCATAAAATTATGTGCGCTAAACTCAAGGACATGTTGATCTTTATATTATATTGATCTTCATACGTATCTCAGTTAATAATCTGTCACTGTTGTATGGTATTAAGCAAAGACAAAAAAGGACAGCATCAAATATCAGAAAGCGCTTTAAATAAGGTGAATCTTCCAGCCAACAGCTGTGGTAGCTGAATGTTTATCAAGGCTTGCTGCAGGAGGAATCTGTATCATATATTCAAACCCAAATGCTCTTCAGTCAAGATCACTCATACAAATGATTACTACCAGCTCTTTACAAACTGCCCCATACATTTTGCTTTCACATGGCTAACTGGCCACAAACAGCAAGCACCAAATCTTTTCTGGCATTGCTGTCACGTCATGTTCATGTGTCACTTGGCCTTCACTGGATGCACATCACAGTCACAGCACATCGTGGGGAACCGGCAGGAGCGACAGAGAAGTTCGAGTGGACCGTGGTCACATTAAGCTGACTTCGTGGTTTCAGTGCACTGTGATCTTGTCCTCACCCATTGAGGTTTACACTGTTATCACAGTCAAAATAGATCACAGTTTGCGAGCACATCACTGTCGTGTTTTATTCATGCTGAATATGCTTTATTTTTTCCCCCCATCCATTCACGGCAAAATGGCTTTCACAAAGCACTCGGTAAGTTGCTGCAGGCATGGAGGGCAAGCTTGTCCTTGACCTGTGTTTTAACACTCTCCTTTGTGGCAAGCTTTAGTTTCAAATAATGGTCAGGTTGTAGTTTAGGAATCAATATTCAGAAGCACTGGCAAGAGAGAGGGGGTTCAATTTCCTGATACGTGTCAGCATGACAGCAAGTTAGACCTAGACAGGTAGCATCAGTTACCAGCACTACCTTCTGGGGCTGCTCCTAGAATGAACTTCCTGAGAAGGGATTAAATGCATTTGCAATCAGCCTCCCTTCCCTGGCTTTACTCTCATAGAATCATAGAATCATAGAATAGAATCATCGAATGGTTTGGGTGGGAAGGGACCTTTAAAGGTCATCTAGTCCAACCCCTCTACTGTGGGCAGGGACATCTTCCACTAGATCAGGCTGCTCAGAGACCCGTCCAACCTGACCTTGAATGTTTCCAGGGATGGGGCATCTACCACCTCTCTGGGCAACCTCTGCCAGTGTTTCACCACCCTCATTATAAAACATTTCTTCCTTTTATCTAGTCAAAATCTACCCTCTTTTAGTTTAAAACCATTCCCCCTTGTCCTGTCGCAACAGGCCCTGCTAAGAAGTCTGTCCTCATCTTTCCTATAAGCCCCCTTTAAGTACTGAGAGGCTGCAATAAGGTCTCCCCGAAGCCTTCTCTTCTCCAGGCTGAATAACCCCAACTCTCTCAGCCTTTCTTCATAGGAGAGGTGTTCCATCCCCCTGATCATTTTTGTGGCCTCCTCTGGACCCGCTCCAACAGGTCCATGTCTTTCCTGTGCCGAGGGCTCCAGAGCTGGACGGAGCACTGCAGGGGGGGTCTCACCATAGCGGACCTCTCTCACTGTCTTCCTCTCCCTCATCCTCCTCCTGCCCTCCACTCACTTCTTTTCCCTTCTTCATTTAAAGGAGCCTTGGTTGTCACCGATCCCCTGTGCCGGAGCTGCGTGCGACCGGCACCATGCAGGAATCACTGCTTCTGGCAGGACCAGCTCAGCCTAGCAGGCTGGAGGCTGTTTGGATGACAAAAAGCCACAGTGGCCAGGGGAAAATTCATTAAGTCTCTTGAACTCAGAGCTAGGCAAAGAATTACTGTAAAAATTAGTAGAATCCCACCCAAATGAGGGGATCCCGAAAATATGCCTTTTAATCTTACCAAGGTATGTTCCACATTATCCCTGCGAGGGAGTATTCAGCTGGTGGCCAACAGCTGGCTGCAAGATGGGCTGCAGCCTTTAATGTTTATTTCCTCTGCAAATTTGTGTTGCAATTCTGTAGCCGCAGAGAGTTCTGTAAGCGACCTTTAATTAATAGCTTCATCCATGTAACACTCAGAGTATCTGCCCTGTTAGTAACTAGTATTTTGGAAACTAAAGCCATATTGGTAAATTCTCTTAAAAGTTTTCTCAGCAAGTTTTGACAGCTTTGATACAGGAAAGTGGGGTGGTAGCAAGATATCTGTCAAGACATTATTACTCTGTTTCCTTAAGCTTATCCAAAGCTTTTTAGGAACTTTTTGGAATGCTCTATGGCTTCACCATCCTCTCTCTCTGTAAGTTGGGATTTTGGCAGAGAAGCACTGCTGGGTATCAAAGAGCACTAGAAGATGCTGGACTGACTCAGACACTACTCCCATAGGAATAAAGCTGCTGTGACTGCTGCAAAGTCCTGCTGGCAAAACACAACTGCAAGCTCAGCACCAAGCCCTAGAGCTTCTGGTAAGTGTGCTACAGCGATCTCCTCTGGATGTAATCATTTCTGTAGCTGTTCACTAATCATTTTTAAGACAGTGACTCGAGCATGTGCCTTATCCAGAGTTTTCAAGGTACCCAGAGATATATTTAAACTGACATGCAAATTAAAGCACTGCCTAGTTAGGCAAATAGGTTTGAATTTGATTAGGCTACTATATTTTTTTCAAATGTGTGCAAAATATACAAATATCTAATAAAGAAATGTTCCTCTGCTCTATTTTAGAGTCACGTTGAAAACAACTTTCTGTGAACCAGGCATACACACCCCAAAAACTGCCCCAAAATGAGATTAATCTTTGCCCTACATCCAGCAGCTTAGTCCCTCTTTTAGCTTCCTTAGTGCTAGTTAACAACCCCACCAGGCAGTAAACTACTTTAAAATTGCATCGAGGATGCATTTGTTGCAGTGCAGAGGTGGGGAGCATTCCTGACATGAACTTTTCTCCACTCCTACAAGGTCTGGGAGCGCATACCCATTTGGAGCGCTCCAAGCACTTTTCCCCATACACAAGCATTGCAGAAATAGGCCAAAATGTCTTCTAGCTAATTTTGGTTTCCAGAAAAGTTAAGCTGCATGCATATGGCTCTATTATGATTAAATGATGCAGATCTAAGTACTCTGAGTTTACAAAAAGAAAATGGTTATGAAGCGACTGTTTTCACTAGCTCTCTTTGTGTGCTTAGAACATAATTAACTGGAGGACAGGCTTGCCCTGGCACAAGTCAAAAACGATTTAAACAGAGATCTTTCAAATTAAATGTTTGAGAGCCTGCTTGCGGGTTTTATGGATTTCGGGAGGGCAGATTCACATGGCAGGGTATGCTGGGAAGTATGGGAACAACACAAGAAATGCCCATTTCTTGCAGTACCTCTCTGGCTTGTCCATTCCTGAAGCATTACAGCAGATGATTCACGAGGGTGTTCTGCAGTACAATTTACAGTCAGTGTCGGTGTCACTTCTCAACACAGGAAAGAGAAACTTTAATACTCCATAGTTTGGTCCAAAGGAAAAAAATCATCTCCCATAACAGCAAGCTGGCTTGCTGGACTCTCTCAGCCTGCTTGCTCCTGTTAGAGGTCAGATAGGCGGCCCCATGTAGATCACCGCTGTATTTCCAGCATACTTCAGCTCCCATAGCTTTGCCGCCCCAAATCACCGCGCTGGGGTGACTATGCATTTGCAACACCACCACCATCTTCATGCGACAGCGCGGCTTGATCTTCAAGGGTACGCTACCCTGTGAGAGACTTTGCTCCGGGAAACCAGAGGAATTTGGATGTTGTATGAAATGGGGCATGGAATGGAGCTCCGCGCTCTTTCTTTATTGCGGCAATACGATGGAACTTAACTCACTTGGACTCATTTTCTTCCACTGCCAACAGTGCAGTACTTTTAAAACCAGCAACAATTTTCCTGCATGTGCTGCATTGTAGTTTAAAGCAGGCTTCTAAGGAACTTTTGACAGTGTCAGCATCAGTATATTACAGTGCCTGCCACCACCCATGCCAAGCTAAGCCAAGGGAGACATTCTTCCTGGAGACTCCTGTGTTCAAGAGATTTCTCATGCCTGGTTGAATTTACCGAGGATGAGTATGGATTGCTTCTGGGGGCAGAAAACGCTCTTGAAAGCTGTGGCCCTTTTTGCCTAGAAGATGAATCCTCAAATGCTCATTTTGGACACAAATCAGATCTACTACCATGGTGGCACCACTGGGAAAGGAAAAGTTGAAGCTTGATAGCAAACATGCCCTGTACTTCTTCATATTCTTTCTTTCTTTCTTTGAGTGTGCTAGGTTATTAATGTTGTGGTAGGGATATGATCCAAGTCAAGGTGAATGAGGGTTACTGCTGAAACAAGTGGTTCCCAGGCCTCCAACATGTTCACACCACTACCTTTGTGCACAGTAAAAAAAAAAAAATTTAAAAATCCACAATTAGATCTCAACCACATCAGTCCCCTGATATATCACACTACCCAGCCACATGAACACTAGTGTCTGCCCCAAGGGGGAAGCAGAAATGTCTTGCTGGGGGCAGGGATGGTTTTATTCCTCAAAAGTTGCAGATGGTGTTGTAAAAAATAAGCTTTGGCTTGTACACAGCAGACCTTTCTGGTAGACCCTACTGGAAGAAGGCATCATGCCTTATGAAGGCTAATTTCTCCAGGAATTCACCTCTGTCCCCCCTTTCCTCCAGACCAATGTTGAATTCACTGCTGAAATACCTTTGGCAGAAAGGAGTTACATTTCTGCTTGGCTGCCCCAGATCAGATCTTGAGTGGCATGGATTACATGGAGTCCAATCAGGAAACGTAGTGATCTTCTGCTTTAGCCAGATATATCCAGAGCTGGAGGTCTGCTACAGCTGTGTTGACAATTCAGCAAGTGGCAGTGCCAGAAATTAAATACAATATTGCTCTTTTTGGCTGCCAAAGTAGCTCTAAGGAACCATTTACACTGAGTACTGCAGAGTCCAAAATGTGGGAGGTATTGCCCAGAATGCAAGTGAAAATGTGACTTTAGAACTTCGTGTTGGCAACCAGCCCTCCCGCTACAAACAAAAAGGGCCAAGACCATTCCTAGTACGAACCGAGGAGGGTTGACTCCCCACTGGTGTTAGCGAAATCTGAAACAAAACAAATCACCACAACCGTGATCCAGAAACTGTACATCTGTAATCAGATCTGCTGTCCTTCTCAGAGCTGTGGGCTGACTAAAATTTACATTAAGCGGGCTTTTGGAAAGCCATCCATTTGCTATAAATGGGGTACCACCTATAGATCAGGTGCTGTAGCTATACCTTGGGTTTGAGCCACAATATGAAAAATGGTGAGCCAGTTCCTCATCTTGTTTTATCACAAGTTCTTCCTAGCCCAACACATAACCACCTGGAGCGAGGGAAAGATTCCCACAAATTGTGATTTAGTTTTCAGTCAGACCCCTTAGGGGTCCATTAGTTTTCTATTCATTTTCTCCTTCACATGGTTTTCACTTGGACCACTTCAGTCTTTAAGGATGGTTTGCATACTGAAAGAAATAAATTTCGTACAAAAGTAGACTGCTCCTTTCTCCAAGCATTGCTCTTCCTTTGGACAACAAGTTGCACTGTTTTTCACAGCTACTTCTATTCCTCTGCGTGTTACCCTTTAACAGAAGTATTATTCCAAAATGCATTGTTCTCAAGTCCAGTAGGATTATCTGGTGGGTACAATATTCCTCACCACGACATCTCAACCCACTTTTATGAAGTATGAAAATATCCAGAAGCTTCACTCAGGGGAAATGCATCGTTACATTTTCTATTGCTGAGAAAACAGTACTGCCTTGCTCTTCCACATGTTCAAAAAAAGTTAGAGGGAAGAACAGAAAACTAATTTTCCCTTCTATTTCTTAAAGGATAAAATAGTTTCTACCAGGTATCCTTGCTGAACTGGAGAAGGAGTATTTCTCAGGAAAAAGCTATCTATCTGGCACATTTACTGCTGGGCATCCAGAACAGTTACCTTGATAAAAATGCTCTGTTGTATTGCCGTTTGCTAAACAAGCAGAAAGTTCATTCTGTTCACTTTGTGTCCCATTCATAAGTGAGCTGCTTAAACAACTCTCCATTCCAAGCTGTCTCCCTGCCTAATAAGTTCTTTTATTGACAGCTTGCCAGCAACAGCCCTAAAGTCAGCCTGAGAACATAAATGCAGCCTCTTGAGCTTGCTTCAGTGTGTTAGAGGACTGCTTTCAGTACTGTCGACAAAGCTTTAATGGTGTGAACTCGGAGCTCGAGTACTACTGAGCACTCCAGCGATCAACACCCACAGAACATTTCAGAGAGTTTCGTTCCAGAAGTATTTTAGGAACCCTTGAAATCAGAGGCTTTCTCTCTGCTCTGCAAAAGCTCATTTTGGAAAACAATTTAGACCATTTTTAGTTGCAGAAATGTTGAGATAACCCTGCTTGCAGTGTCATTCTCCTGTTGACTTCATTTCCACAATGTCACGCTTTCAAGCCTCCTGCCTTTGCTGCCCAGAGGGTCTCGCCTTTCCAAAACACCTCTGAACTGCCATGAACGTACGTTAAAAGCAACATTTCCTGCTCCAGCTCCGTCCTGAGCGGCTCGAGAGATGGAACATGTCTCACCAGCCTCACCTCCTGCTGGGTGTTTTCATCCTTTGATTAAACCTAGAGAAGGCTCAAGGCTGCTCCAGCTCGCACCGTGAAGCACGAGCCACGCTGGCTCAGGGCAGCTCTCGGACAGCTTGTCTTTGACCTCTCGGTGCTCGTGAACGTGGCTCGTTAAAACCCCTGGGTCACTGCTAGGAGTTCAGAACTTCTTTACCTCCTGTTTTTCCATCATATAGAGCAATAAACCATTTTGGAAAATTAGTGCCTTGTGTCCCATGCTTGCTTTAAAGCGTCTGTCATCTTCTTTCCCACTAGCTTCGAGCAAATGTGCTGCAGCACACAAACCATCACAGAGCCCCCGCGAGTTCCCCTTCCCAGCTCGCAGAAACTTCGGGCTTTAGGGCTGGCCTACATACAAAAGTTGCACTAGTTTAACAGTTTTTAAATTGATCTAAAGCAGTGCAAAAGCCTGTGCAGAGGAAGGCTACTGGTTTGCAACCATCTTATACAAAAATTAGACAATTACTGGTTGATGCAGCTATTATGGTAACTTCCTGATTTAAACTAACTTGATGTAAGCTGGTTATAAACCAATTTAAGTGTGTCCAATCAGAGACATACACTGGTTTAGCTAAATGGATTTTGCAGCTGAACTGATGCTACTATTGTGCATGGACAAGCCCCCAGGCTTGCGCAGCCCGTTTCTCCATTGCTTCTGTCTGCTTTCATTTACACCAGGACTGTAAACGTTACCAGCTCCTGGCAGTACAAGCCCACGCAGAACAAGTGGAATGTTAGTACAAACCCAGAACTTTTTCATTTTTTTGTTCCCAAAGAAGAAAAACATTAGTATTTTATCACGCAGCATATAACTCTTACTGACTAGCCTCCTACGGATGGCAGTCAAGCATAAGAACCATTATAGGAACGAAAACGTATAGTCTCATATTTCAGTGTCAAAGGATCGTCATCTCCAACCACACAGCCAGCATATATCTGGAATAATTCTAAGGAAATGGAGGTGTTACCCTCATGTGAAGCCAGT
This sequence comes from Fulmarus glacialis, assembly GCF_000690835.1. Taxonomy (NCBI): domain Eukaryota; kingdom Metazoa; phylum Chordata; class Aves; order Procellariiformes; family Procellariidae; genus Fulmarus; species Fulmarus glacialis. The sequence continues at coordinate 125,248 of NW_009212550.1, read as the reverse complement.
GAAAACGAGCAGAATTAGGTGCAGTACCTGCAAGTGTTCCTGGAGGGCAACTCCCTGGCCCCACGGCAGCACGCAGGAACCATAAGAAAAGGGAGAGCAGAGAGGCTGGTGCAGGAAGGTACCTTGCAATGACTTTCACTTGCTCTCCATCTCATACTGAAAGTTTTGGCTTTGTGCAAATTAATACAGGGTGTCCCTGTGTGATGCTGCTCTGATCCCAGCTATTCACTCAAGTTTAAGCAACACTGTCCTGGAGTCCCGCTGGAGCATGATGCTCCTCCCAGCTCATCAGTCTTCTTCACAGTCTTACTTTTCATGACTGTGGCGTCTCCCCAGGCCACATTTCCTTCTGACCCATGCAGCATGGCTCATCAGTTCTGAATTAATTATCTCCCCCTCTAAAAATCTGTTTCTATTAATATGAACAATTTGTTCTGGGAGTAAAGACCCAGGTGGTACCACCCTACCTTTCCCATCCATTGAGTTACCAACAATTCAAGCCAATATATGAAATTCAGACAAGTTTGAAATGACCACAAGAGCTTGTCCTTAAAAATATTTCACTTTCTGTAAAAATGTGGGGAAAACCCAGTATTTTTATCTTCATTGAACAGTGTTCTGAATTGGATTTTTTAAATTTTGCAGTAAAAAAACAAAGCTATTTTTATCAGAACAGTCTAGGAATTTCCTCATCAAAGTTCTACATGGCTGAAAAGGCATTTCATTTTGCAAAAATACTGCAACCAGCTTAAACAGTAATGCAATTTTATAGTGCATAGATATAGGTCCAACATAATGATATATTAGCATGTTGAGCTATCGCTGGTCTGTGATACTACAATCTCTTAAAAGCTTGTAGCATTTTAATAAGAAGTGAGGCCCAATTCAAAGTAAAGAGAAAACCCTTAAGCTCAGAGTAGACATATATAAACTGACAGGCTGACTATATTATCTAAACTGCTGTTTTATAGCTGTATTATGCACTCAATCTAAAAAAAAAAAAGTAACATAAAAAAATGTACAAAGATAAGGCACTAGTGAGGGGTGGAGTTGTGTTTTTTTCATTAGATACATTCTTTGATTCCCCTGCCTAAAATGCTGCAGTCAGCAGTAGCTTAATTCTAAGTTATAATTAGGGTTATGCATTAAACCAGGACTCTTGAGCATGTCTAACCTAAAGAAGTTCAATGCATAAATGAAAAACAGACCTGTGGCTGGCTGACTTGGCATCAACCAGGATACCAATATATAGTAACAGAATAAATTTAAAATGAAAATTAAATGTGGTCATTACAGCTTAAATTGATGTCATATTTGCCAACTCTTTATGAAAGGAAAATTTAAAGATAAGCATGATTTTGGAGGAGGCAGTGTGCCCTGATACACAGCAGCTTGCTGTGACTTGGGGTGCATTTTAAAATAATTTAACACTAATTTTACAGCCTAAAAAAATGATGTCAACATTTTTTTTAAGATTAGTTTCCCCCAAACGGCACATGGTACTTAAATGCACAACTGCATGCTACATTTTAGCTAACGAAAGACTATTTTTAACTTTCAGAAATTTGGTTGCTTAACAGCACTGGTTATTAACATCAGCAAGCCAAAGAGTGAAACAAAATTCAGATCTCCAAGAGACTTAAAAGCTTACAAAATTAAGTGAAGATGCCTTGATTAGTAGGATATTACTGTGCTTTCTATTTATTGTATTTTGTATTTCTGGCATAAAAGGTGGAAAGCCTTGTATCTTTAAGGATAGTTTCCTTCAAAAACTGAACAAGACAGTGAACTGCGGAGAGTAACTTTTCCAATTTTCTGCATTTCAGCAAATATTTGAATTGATGTGAAACATATTATTTTTGGACGCTTCTAAACCCTTTTAATGTATGATGTTGTTTAGCAACAGAATGCATTTTACAAGCGTGCAGCTTAATCTCATGCAAATCAAGTATTAAAGTTTGTAATTGCCATGCTAATAAAACCAGAATCGCAGAAGGGCAAAACTGTATGTAAGCAGTGGTTGAGCATAACTTGCACGCGCCTTGCAACGTGGGGATATACCTTTACATACCAGCTGCCTCTCTGGATACTGAGAAGGATTGCCACAGCCTTGATTTCCTCTGTCCACGGCAAAGGAACAGGCTGTAAACGAGGCATTCAGGGGGAGCCTGCTAGCGCCGAGAGCCGCAATGAGAAGGGAGCCCCTCCACTGACCTCGATGTTACAACTCCTGTCACGTTAAGCACGTTCCTCCATGTGTTTAAAGGTCTGGAAAGAAGTGTGAGCTTCTATGTTTCTGTGCAAATTAGGCACGAAACAACAATGGAAACGTTATTTAGAAAAGGTGGAGGCTTCTGGTTTGGTTTTTTTTTTTTCCTTTATGATTCTATTTGCTCAGTGAAGAAACAAGGTGCTGAGCTCTTCGGCAGTGGCTCAGCCATTTGTGTACAGCTCATTCAAATATATAACCTAGTGTTTAAGCAGGTGCTTAACTTTAAGCAAAAGAAGTCCCTTTAAAGTCATACCATAACAAGACACGTACCTAATGTTAAAACACATATTTAAGTGCTTTACTGGATTGGAGCCAGAACGCCTCACTTGCAGGATCCAGCCTTCAATATGTAGGTTTAGATCTTAATTTACAGACCTGATCTTAAGGAATAAGATTGTGCAAAACTGAAAAAACTTGCTTTGTTATCACATCCATTACCCTTCTGAGTCCTTTGGGAACACATACCCTGCAATAGGCCCTGTGGACATGCCTTTATACATGGCTGTTGCAACCAGACTGAAAAGTTGGCCAAACTTCAAAGAACAAAAACTTGATTTTATATGTGTATATATATGCATGTATATATATATATACACACACACGTGTATGAGTGTGTACATATGCATGTCATGCATGCATGTGTGCGTGCATATGCATCAGCTTAAGAGGCAATGAATTAGAGTTAAACATTTGTTTTTGTAAGGCGTATTGATTACATCAGTGATGTTTCCTAAATAATTAAAGGTTTGCTTTGATCTTTGATTGTAGGCTTGGGTTTATGACAGTTAATGTAAGTATCTTGAATGATTCCATCCTACACTTACCTATTATACAGCCTCGCACAGGGTCATTGGCGTTCATCTGACAAGAAAATGAGTGAATTCAGGAAGCAGAACTAGCACAAAACTATTTGACCAAGGAGAGGGGGCGGGATTCAGTTTCCTGCCAGTTTAAATCTCTGAATTGAATCACCGTGAGGTCAAACCGTCGTCAGTGCTGACACCAGGGAAGCTACCTGAGCAGGCAGATGGGGAGCAAAGGAAGGGTGCCAGACCTCCCGCAGTCCTCGCTGCCGCTGGAAGTGTCGAACCCCACCCTGGCACAGCCGCAGCGGCGGGAGCGGGTCAACCCTCTGCAGCAAAATCTTCCTGCTAATCTTCCCCTCTTGAAACAAACATTTAAGCAAAAGAATACTAAACAGGATTCTTATGTAAAATAACTCCTTTCCTTAACACGGTCTTTTTTTCAGATACAATTGCTAGTTAAGGAGATAGAAGAGGTTAATCATCCACCAACCTGACTGCAAGCAGCCTGACAAATAAGCAGGGATCAGCCCAGAGGCCCTCACAGCATGTAAATCAGCATCGTTTCACCAAGCTTGGAGCTTACACCATCATGCACTCACTCAGGATCTAAAACCTAAATCTGTAAATGAAAATGATGCTAATTACAGTTCACCACCGAGCAACACTTCCTTAATTTTAAGGAAATGAAGGAATCGGGCTTGCTACATGACAGTCGATATCATATTGCCATACAACTAACTTAAAGTTGTATAAGTTAGATTATAACTTTTGAAGAAGCAATTATGATTTTATTGCACCCACTCTGCTGATGATTAATGCAGAGAGCCTAGGGGAAAATGCATCCTATCATTTGCTAACATGCACTATAATTATGCATACCTCTCCAGGTACTGTAATTTAGGACTTAAAAAGCAACATTCTGAACGAGGACTGCTGCACTTGTAAAACATTACAGATGTGTTATCATATAAATGAGGTAGCTTTGACATGATAGTGTTCTAATAAATCCTCAGCTAAGATTTGGAGACAAGATACGTCAAACGCAAAATCCAAACTGTCTCTTAATCTTCTACATAAACTGTTTATTTTTTCTGAGCCCTACAATAATACATGTGTCAAGAAGGCTTTGATGGTTTCTAGATTAAAGTACAGTTGGGTTGGATTTTTTTTTCCCCTTTATGGGTCATCTTGAGAATGCTCATTTTAGTCAAATTAACTCAGCTATTTGCAGGTTTTAAATGTGAAGCAAAATAAAACTGTTTTCACCAAATTGGGAACTTGTGACATGAACTTCATAAATAATAAACTTATTTCACTCCATTTCAGTGGAAGTTTTTAAATAGCTAACACTGAATGATCTTCTGTCAGCTGGAGAGCTTCATTTCAAACCATTTGCAACAAATCCAGAAGAAAAAAAAGGAAAAACACCCCACTTTGTATTCAGTGAGATGAATTTATGAACCCCCCCGCCCCAACTTATGTTCATTCTGTTTATTTTTCATTTCTATCACAGTACTGACTTGATGTCTCAACCACGACTGGGGCCCCATTCTGCTTCACAAAGTACTAGAAAAGGAGTATCCATCCCCCTGCACAGCTTAGTTTACAGTCCGACCTGTCAAAACAGAGAAGTTTGGGAGCGGGAATAGTAGAAAAACAGCAATATGGCAGGCCCATTCACAGGTTAGAAGCCGGGAATAAAACCTGTATTTCTCAGTGCAATCTGTATTCAATCATGATGCTTCTCGGTGTTCCTGATGCTGCCCAGTTTTATGTCCCTCCTCACTAGCAAAAAATTTGCTTTTCTTTTTAAAACACACTGTACAGAATAGATCACACACATACACGTGCTCACAAAACTGTTCTGGGCTGCTCCTGGAGTAAAATAGCATGGTCCTTTCTGGCTTTTAGTGGAGCATTTCTAAAAGCTGTCTTGGTAAGTATTAGGGAAGGAAGAAAAAAAAACCCCAAAAACAGGAAAGGCAGAATTTCACACAATAACGCATGAACAGCAGTTGCATGTTATACCAGCATCTGCTCTAATTATGCTATGTGAGTGGTTCAACTGCATTTTGTGGTTGACTGTGCTGAAAGCCTCCCATAAGTTGGGCTGGTAGAATTAAAGATTTATTGCTATTCAAAATCAACGGCTAAAATCAACATATATCTGTAGTTATTCATTCCAACTTGCATTGTCAGCCATAATTTTTCATCATTTTCATATTTTTTGCCAAAACAACAACATAAATTTAAAAGCTTTTTAACAATGTGACCACAGGAAAAAAATCCAAGAGAGATATTTTATTTTATATACTACAAACACCCTAGTTCCCAAAAGCAGATTATTTCCAGGTGTATCACACTGAAATTATTTTTTAAACTTTGAAAGAAACACTCTTAATTTTTTTTCCATGAGTATGAGCTACTTGTTTCCAGTTCTGATTTTTGAGCCAGCAAACAAAAGTTCTTCACTGTATTCTCCTACTTGCCTGGAAAACCAAGATAGAGCAGGGAAGATTTTATTATTTTTACTTCAGTTTTCTGCAAACATTTTGTTAATTGCTTTCTATTTGCCTGATCTTGCCTGATGTGAAAACAATCAGATAAAGACCCTTTCTGTGACTGTTAGAATCACTGTTCTTGCAATTGCTCAGGTTGCTGCTAATGTCTTTGTAGAAGTAAAGCACATCCAGCTGCCTGAGGTGCTTGTAAAAAAACGGATTTGTCTTCTGTCCTCAACTTTTCAAAGTAAGCTGAGCATACACTCAATATTCACATATATTTCAGACCCAGATAGTTCTCATAACTCCTGGTAGTAAGTTCTGAAAAATCAGAAAAAGAAGGTTTTGTAAATGTTTTGTTAACGATAATGCTGCTCACTTCTTGTGTGAGAGGAAAGACTGACCCCAGACCTTCATGACTGTTTTGCACTGTTTCAGAAAAAGAAGAAAAAACCAAAGCTTTCATGAACTTTTAAAAATATTTGTAAAGGTGTCAAAGTCCCTTAATTGCTATGGAGAGGTCTTCTGGCTCTTCTGAAGTAAATCTTGCCACTGCTCTCCTCACCACCATGTCCGTGTTGCTCCGGGTCCGGTGAGGCAAACTCCCATGCTGAAACCACTGCCGGGCAAACACAAGTCTTTTGCAGCAACACCCCTCTCAACACAAAAATCAAAGAGGAGGTGATTTTGCCCTGCAGAAAATGATAGCAGAGAAGTTAGCAGAGTCTCTAGAGGTTACTGCAAAATCAACTGACCTGTGAATGAGACAAGAAACAACAGGAATTCGCAACAGGCAAGAGCGCGCTTGAACTGGATCTCCAGCAGCCTGCTCGGTGCACACCACTGAATCAAGTGATTGAAACAGTTTCCTCAGCACAAGTTGAACCCTTTCAGAACAGTGTTTATCAAAAAGCCCCAAACTGAGAGATTCAGCTGTGGCAATAGTTGACCTTACATACTTTCTACATTTACACCTTTACTGCAGGAAGCCCCTCCAATTCCGGACCGTCATCAACAGAGAAAACTAGATGGCCAAGTGCTTCATAAGCTAGCTCTTTTTTTGATTATTATTTGGAACAAATATGCAAATTGCAGACTCGCAAGTAGAAGTAAATGTTCTCATACTGCAGAGCATGCACTAAAATATGTGCACGCGCCATCACAAGATTTGCTTCTTCACAAATATGGCTGAACTTGTTTCCATAATGGTTTGCGTTTGTTCTTTTCCCTCTTCACATTTAGCTGATGTAAATTGTAGGTTTCATGTGCTCTGAAATGATGTTCACTTCATCAGCATTTCAGCACTATTTTATCTGTGTATAAAGATCCAGCATCTTCACCCCTAACACTCTTCTTCACATTTTTTACCTCAGATTCTTTATGCTTTGTGCAATACTCTTCCAGTGACTTCCTTCTCTGACTCATCCCCGCGAACTAGCGCAGCAATTTTGTGTGCCACTCAAGCAGGTTCTGCACATGCCTGGTGTTGCATCACTCCCTGTTGGATGATTTAACAGCGCAGCATTGCAACCAAGATCATCACGACAAGGTTTTGAAAGAAAAGGACAAGTACGCAACCTTGCTTGCACTTACCATTTTTATCATCTTTTCAAGCTAAAGAAATGTATCTACCAATGTTTATCAATTTTAATAGAGCTCCACTCTGGCTACACTAAATAAAGAAAATACTGTCCTTGCTTTGTGAGTTAAAGAATAAACTAATTCTCATATGCTATAATGGTTTCCAGGGACTGCCAGCTGTCTGGATAGACTTAAATTGGCCTGAACGACCTGCTGAGGATCAGTGAAGTGCAAAGTTGACCTGGCCACAACTGTGTTGGCTATAATTCAATACAAGACTAGATGTCCTCTTAGTGCATGGGTCATATCCTAAAGACTGCTCCCATGATTGATACAGACATCTGTCAACAGATACTGCCTAAATGCCTGACAGGAAAAGTCAATACTCACAATCATGAAATCACACAGAAGTGACAAAGTGAGCAAAATGTATTTTTTATGCAAGGTGAGATTTCACACCTGTTAATCCTTCAGAACCATTTGCAGGGATATTTCCAGGTGAAGCCATGAGTTTGATAAGATGAGTGAAGAAGACAATTTTCCACTGCCATTAGTGACAAAGCAGCTCTGTATCTATCTTGCTTGAAATTGGCCTCTGGAATTCTCTGATAAAAAAAAGAATGGAAAATTGGGAAATACTGATTAATGGTACCACAGAGTGAGTGGATTTTAGTTCTGTCATCTTCTCCCCCTGCTATAAATTTATTAGTCAATTCAAACACAGTATTTGCATTATATCTACATGCAAGGTGCCAGGCAATCAGAAACAATTTAAGCTTCACATGGAGATGCTCATAAAATATGTCACTGGTGACCGGCTTTATTTTCTCTGTACCTCCAATCCAAAAGTTTCAATGTAAATGTCTCCTTCCACAGGGGAAAACAGAAGAGGTAAAACTGCAGGATGACAAGACAATCTTTCCACTTAGTAGGCAATAAACAATAATATACACTTCTATAAGATGAGATGGGGTTCACTGATGGCAAAGGGAGAGCTGGAATTTTAAACCACGGACTTCGCTTTGTTGAAGGGAAGCAAATCTTGTGCCAATGCTGTGTTGGATGGTACTCACAGGAAGCATCACGTGTGATTATTTGGACATGAAGTGACAGGTTAAACAGGCAGCTTTCCCCATCGGGTAAAAAAGAAAAACTACATAATCTTGTAAATACCAGTACCAAGACTGCCCTCCATAACGCTAAGTATGAAATACCTCACTCAGGTGCACCCAGCCACAGGTCTGCTTCACAAACAGATTTGTAGTCAGAGATGCCACAAGATGCTGTGTGAAGATGTTTAGTAAGGCAATAGTCATGAAAACTCCAGAGAAACAACCCCAGCATTCATTGCAGTGAATGCGCATTAAGGCATTTTCATTCTTTTTTTTTTTTTTGTCAGAGGAGAAAATGTGAGCAGGCAGCATAAGCAAAGGCGTGTGGGAGCACGGAGTACTCACGCTGCTGTGCATTATAGATACCAAAGTAAGAGAAGGTCAGCCGACAGTTTGAGTTGCCAATACACACATCTTTGGGCAGAGGTGTATTAAAAGAACAAAAGCATTATGATATTCTGCAACTTTATCTTTAAAAAGAAACCCAATCAAACTAAGGAAATATCCCACCAGATAATCAAAAGGTTACTTGACAATAACTTCAATTCTCACTCTGGCACACTAGTCATTCCCAGTCCTCCAGGAATCTGCTGTATTGCTCTTTGGAGAGTTCTGAGAGTCCCAGCTCACCAATGGAAAGTGGTTAAGTTACACAAAAATCTCTGCAGTGTTGCTTAGGAGCCAATCTTTGGTGTCTATAATGAAAATCAACATCTGTGCATTCCTGAGACTTTGAACTTCAGGTGTTTCACACTTCCTGCTACTCAATTTATGGAAAATGCAAATGAAAGTAAAGCAGATAAATGTTCTTTAACAACAGGAGGGTTTTGTTGTGCCTGAAATCGCATTGTTCTGAAGGAATGGATTAATTTAGCCACTACCCAGGATACCAAAGGTTATGCTTATAGTGGAGACAAAATAGAACCTGCGCATATTTTGATAAGGTTACATCATCAGGATAGCAACAATAAAACCAGCTTGCCGTTTCTGTGCAGACCAATTTTCAAGCAGGAGGTGTCTTGTTCTCCCCCTTAATAATGAATCAGGCTGACTGACATTTGAAATGGCAATAATTTCCCCAGGAGATGCAGCTGCAATCTTAGTATTTTCTGTTCTTGCTCTCAATCTGATTTCTCTTATCCACAGTATGAGGCAGCTGAGTATAATGCAGGAAACATTATCAGCAACAATGCTACAATTAATGCTGAAAGAAAATGAATATTTGTCTACAGAAGAATAGATTTTAGAATACCTAGGGGAACTACCGTACTTTGAAAATGAAGCCATTTTGTGTGTTTATTGAAATGCACTCATATTTCTGTGGTTATACTCTGACTAGTTAACCATATCAAGGTAATAAGTGCATAGGCAGTTTTTACTGTCCTGTATTAAAGCTGTTTACTGAATGCTAAGTGGTCTAGGTCTATTCAGAAAACAGTCTATTTTGGCTGTAATCCATCTATATGTTTCCACATCTCACTTATTCCATTATTAAATCCAAGAACTAGAAAGGTCATGGCAATTTCTCTCTGATTCAGAGCTGCAACTGCAGAGGACATCCCAACGTGGAAACGAGTCCTATACAGGACCAAATAATGGAAATAGAGTTTTGCGCTCTGTTATTGGTGGATGTGGAGGCGGACAGATATGGTGGTTTCCCATCTTTTCTATCTCAGGGTGCCTTTTTTTCCAGTATTTAAATGCCAGAACGTCAAACAAGTGTCCCATTCAGCTCCCTGGTGAGATGGGATAAAGAAACAGAAGCTATCAGAACATCCAAGCCTGCAACCAGGCCCGAACTGAAAGGTGCTATTAATAGAGAGAAATAAGCAATTAGACTTCAAACAGCTCTGGACACAATAAGGCTTTAGAATAAGCTAATGCCCCCTTGACCATCTGCATATCATCAATCAGGTCATCCAAGAAAAAGATCTATAAATAACCTATCTGACCAACTCTGAAAAGGCTTTTGATACAATCCTTCATAAGTGCAAATGGTAGCATTCAGACCACCTTATTTGTGAGCACAAGAGTCATTTGTCCCTATAAATCAGCTAGTTGGTCAAAAATCTTTCATGCTTGCATTTGATTGCATCCACAGGATGGTACAAACAACAAATTACAGTGAGGCAGTGCAATCCTTCACTGAGACCTGTGAGCACCAACAGAAGAGCAGAAGTCTTACCCCAGAAGATCCATGCTTCTGGCTGGACAGAGGTAACTTGCCCCACATAGGTCAAATACAGTAGAGTCACATAGTTTCCTGCCGATCCCCTTAATTTGCTCTATCAGGACATATCATTTAAATGATCCCAGACAAAAGGAAAGCTCTAGAGAGCAGCCTCTCAACTTTTGGAGCATGGCTCTGAAGCACAATGATAATCCAAAATAATGACAATTGCTGTGTGTGGTTTTAGTGAGTTCTTGTAATGACTCCTGTCATCCAAAGCAAAAGTTCAACCTAGATTCCTCAAATCCAGCCTGATATGAACACTGAGGTTCACCTCATCCCTTCTTCCCCATCCCCACCGGACCAAGTCTCTCTGTGGTTATACTCCCCAGCCTACAGGCTTGACTTATCAATATGCTGGAGTTGTGGGTCCAGCACTGACAGTCTGAAAACTGCCCAGGACCCTGGAGTACAAGAGCATGAGCAAAATCCTCTTTGACATTCCTAAGGAGGTCTTTAATAATGTAGCCCTCAGGTTAAATAAATATCTTTGATCAACAGGGCACAGTTATTTATTATTCATTTACTTCAATGCAAGAAATATAGGTCATCCACTGAAGCAGGCAATTTCACATTCGTTTTTAACTCATCTGGAGACAAGCCTTTATTTATTGGAAATGATCATAATCCCATTGGCTTCCACAGAGTTTCATGAGCTGAAGTCATCAGCTAATCCATATCATAGTTACTAACTGATGATCCTTCTCAAGCAATTAAAGCTGTGTCCCTCAGATGACATATCGTTTGTTATAAAGAATTCAGAGTCTACATGGGGGATCAGTGACTGCCCAAAGTGTTATGTTTAGATACTGAAAATCTGAGAATATTTTCTTCATAAATAATTATTTTGACCTAAGTGTTTTTAGCAAAGCCTAAACACATTCAATCATTCTAAAATATTTATTTGTTTTCTGACATAACCACCATTTTGATTTTCAGTTGATTTCAGTGGATTTGTTCTGGTCCACCAGTGTAATCCACCTCTGGATCTGCCTCACAAAGCCAATTACATTTTAGTGGATGGGCTGATACAGTTTTCTTTCTTATTTGCTGTAGGTTTCTCTTTTATGTTCATGACCTAAAATAATAATGAAACTCTACTTAATGCTTGTATCGTTTTCCAAAGACTACTTTTCACTAAAGTAAGTGTGGGGACAGATTTTTTTAATGAAATAATACTGTTTACTACCAAAAAATATTTAATCATAATTACATTAAGAAACATACATAAAAGCTAAGTAATAAAATAAAATGAGTTGGAGAACACAAAGGGAAAAAAAAAAGACAGAAAGGATTAAGTAGAGTCATATAAGGAATAGATTCTATTTAATGAAAATTTCCACAGTGTTCAACATTTTTATTATGGTTAATAGCACTGTGCTTCATTTTTGTCTGCAGTAATTGTGTATCCTTAATGAATGGGCACTCTTATTTCCCCATTGAGCACTGACAGAAATTAATAAACCTAATTCTGTAGGTTTAAGTTTAATTCTAGTGAAATATATAAAGCAGTTACATTTTCACTTAGCTGCTAACTGAAATAGAAATGGGTTTAAGCTTTTCAGCAGCTTAATAGGGAACAAATTGGGTTTTCTTTTATTTCTTTTTTTTTTCTCTCCTTCAGTACTTGGGTCTATTTTTGCTGCTGAGTGCAAGAAAGGACATGTCACGGCTGGTGAGGCTGAACCGAGCCTACTGTGAGAGTTGTTAATTTTTTTTTTTTTTTTAAGTACAATTACTAGACTTAGCCCTTTGTGCCAGCCTTGTTGTTAATGATTGGTAAAGACCATCTCCTTGGCTTACACTTTGATAGAGACCGCATGCCATGGGAGACTTCAGACTGCCATCTAGAAAACTCAGCTACCATAGCACTCTGGAGACAAGCTTTCAGGTTCATTCCTTGGCTGGTTACGCAAAGTAGTAAACACAGAAATAATCTGAAGCGGAGCAAGAATTGGCTGATATTAGATATAATTATAAATGCCATCTTTCCTGAAAAAGAAACTGGGTGACCTGACCAAAATTCAAAAAAAAAAAGAGGAGTCCCATCTCGATTGTTACGCGTTGGGTGCACATATACGCATCACATGAACAAAATCCATGCATCTTCCCACCACAGTACCACAGCCATGAACCGAGTATATAACAGATGATACTTTCATACTGGTTATGAGATAGACTGCTTAGGCCTCATAATGTAAAACCTTTGCTAATCTCCGCAACAAGCCCTTTCTAGCAGAGGGCTGGGTGTAACAGTTCAAAACTAAAACTGAAGTGAGTTTGCAGGAAGGTAAGTAACTCAAAACCACAAAGTGGAATGTAAGGCAGAATCTGATTGTGAGACTCTGAGGTACAGCGTTCTGCCGCTGCTGAGACCTAGGCAGTGAAACTGATGTTGGTCTTGTTTCTTTTTGGATTAGCAGTTTTTAAGAGAAACTCCAGGTGCTGAAGGGAGCCATTTTAAGAGCCACCGCTGAGTGCCTGAAGGACTTGGCATGTTCACTTTTGAAAGAACCAATATTGTGACCACAGGTGGGCAATAGTGAGACAATCACTTTCTAAAATACATCATTTTAAAAACAAGAATAGAAACATCAGTCTGGCATCATGACAAAAGTGCTCTTTGGGGAATAATTATATGGATTCTTCCTATCCTACAGTTTCATTTTAGAGTGGGCCAAATCCCCAGCTGGTTTAGATCAGCAGCTGATTTACTCCAGCTAAAGACCTGGCCTGGTATTTCATTTCTATTATTACCTTATCTTTTACAGTCCCCACTGTCCTAATTTATCATCTGTGTTAGAAATCGCAGGAGCACTGTAAGGGGTAACCATGAACAAAGGAGCAAAGACAGGGAAAACCTCAGATTAGAGCAGAGCCATGTCACAAGCTCTTCTGTACCCCCATCCATCCATTTTGCTAGATCATGGGACTGAAACATAGTTGAATCATACGTAAAGACGTGGAGACAGAGGAGGCGGTGAGAAGACAGTCAGAGGCAGAAATCAGACATGAGGAGGGTTTTGAAGACGTTACAAGGAGGAGATGTAGGAGGGCAACAGGAAAGAAGACAAAGTTGATGGTGGAAGAGGTTGGACAGGCGCAGGAAGGAGGTAAGCTGCTGCGGGGGGTCAGCAGTTCGGGGGACGCTGGAGCGCAAAGGCACAGCGAGGGGAGGTCAAACGGCTTCAAGCTTCACTGTTCGGCAACAAGAGCTGACATGAAGCGTGAGCTGGGTTAGTCTGGGAGCTGTTTTCTGCTTTCACTTTGGGTTTGACAAGCTGTACCTACCCAACTGGGAATCCAAATCAACACCACGCAATCCTGGGTGAGCAAAGAAAACTACTGCAAAGGAAGTTAAAGAATAACTTATACGGCTTCCTCCTTCCCTTTAGACTACAGCACACAGAGCTGGAATAGACTCCGAATTCAGGAGGAGTTGTTCCAGAGAGAAATTAAGTAATATGCTATTGCGCGTCTTCCCAAAAGTAGCCTTTTCGCATGCCCCCCTTCCCCAGGAAAGGGCAGCTGCAGCTGCAAAGCCTGCCCTGAGCTGGCTCTGCCAGTTTCTATCTGTTCTGTAAGCCTCCAAGGTTTTTAAGTTAAATATTTTGTGAGAGATTAGTGTTGAAAAGAAACAAACACTTACTAAGCAGCAACAGGTAACACCCTTCAAGGCAACGCAGACTGATTTCTTAAAGCCATATGCCTTGTGCCTCATTCGCCTCACACAAATCAGCTCTGAGTAGCTCAGCCTATAACTCACAGTATATCGGCTGTGCTGCGTATGGAAATGAGAGAAATAAGGCAGGCATCTCTTCAGGGCAATTCAGGATCTCTTTCTACGTAGCCACTTAGGGCTACCTGGTACCACCGTCGGGTGAAATAATCTGGTCGAACACCGACTAGTTTAGGCCCTGGGCCCATGGAGGATGATCACGGTAAGATCCAAACCCCTGCGAATGGTATTGTAGCTGAGTGCTAAAGGGAAAACGTCAGGCATTTAGCCACAGACTCCGCTCAAAGGATATGCTGCTCAGTCTGTAGGGAAGTGTCCTAATAATGAAAGAGCTGAGTAACAAGAAGAATTGGTAACAACAACTTTCTCATGAAAACCATGTAGAAGAAAATTTACTCTTCCCAACCAGTACCTGCCCAGCGTCTGCTGTCTAGAGAAAAACACTTTAGGTTTTAGGCATCATTTTTTTCAGATGTTTTCACACCATGACAATTTAATTATTTTTCCCTGATCAGCTAAATACCTATTTGGTTAATGACAAATAGCTAACAGCTTCACTATAATAATCCATATATGAAAGTTGAGGTTACATCTTTCACTTAGTCAGAGAAATGCATTTTCCCGCCCCGGTTCCCATCGCTGCTCCCATTAGTAGCAGACTAATAAAGACGCCCTGCAGCACCAGCCACCCTGTTAAGTAACAGGGTTGAATTTCCACCCATTTTTTCTAATGGAAGACTAGCAGGCATACACCTCTGCTGTTTACCTACTTTACAAGTGTCCCAGAGGACATACAAATGTTTAATTTGGAGAGCATATGCACCTAAGTTATTATTATAAACTGCAGTTTCATACTTACTTAAATTTCGTTTTTTACTTAAATGTATCATCTTTTATGCTTGCCTTTTAAAAACAGAAATCTAACGTGCCATGTTCTACTGAGAGCGATGAAGGAACAGCACAGGTGCAATGGAGACTGGATCTACCAGCTGAAATTCAAGTTTGTGCACTGTGATTGATTTGCCATCACTGACAGGACCTAACAAAGAAAACACTGGCTCCTGTTCCGGAGTTGCACCTACTAAAGATCTGTGCAATTATACAAAATTAATATCTCTTCATTTCTTTGGACAAAACTGCTGTTTCCCTAAGGCTGTATTTCAATCCATGTCCTACACATTTCCCAGGCAATGGAATATTGTCATGCAAATCTGACAGGCATACTCCTTGGTGTGCCACATATAAAATCTGCCCCTACATGTTGAAGATCAAATTCCACCACCTAATATACAATTTTAGCCCTTCTGATTACACCAACACCCAACACCCCCAGGAGACGCAGCTCTCCTGCAGCCATAAGGCGCTCTCAAAAATGAACCACCTCCTCCAAACACAGCTGGGGGAATGGTGCATCACCTCCTTCCCTCCTGATTTTTTAAATCAACTTTAATCGCAGCAAAACTCTCAGGCATGTGTGCCAGCGGTGCTGTGAAGCTGTAGAGGATCATGTTCCAGAGTCAACCACAAGCAGCATTGGTGCTACAAGTAAAATAGAAAGGCACCTGAGTACGAGCAGAAGCAATGTCTGACTCCAAGTGCTAATACCTGATAATTACAGAGGGAGGGTCAGAAGAAATCCAGAAAGGTACAAAGAGGAGGAGGAGGGGGAAAAAAAGAGAGAAATGAGAAAAGAATACCGTCTCAATACAAAGTCATTTCAGAGAATTAGTCCATTAGGATAACGGCTGTGCATTATGGGAAAGCTGAGCTCATTTGTTCTTTCTGGGGCTCTTGGAGCATATCTCTGCAGCTGAAGGAATGGCTCGTCCTCCACTGCAGCATGTCCTTTGGCCAAGTCAGAAACAGCAAACTAACTTCAGCTTGAGCCTTATCCAGCATTCTTTACATAAAAGAAGTGTAATTAAGGTACATGGCTCTGAGAGCAGCAGGATTAACATGGGTTATGCTGGTTGAGCACTGAGAGGTGAAAGAAATATTTGACCTGTTTTCCTCCCCCATGTACGCTACAAGCCATAAACTGTGTAAACTGCAAGTACCATGGGATCCAGACTTTGGAATCCTAGATGATTATGTTTATTCTCTTTTTGGACTTTTTGTTTTGTTTTTTTTTTCACTGAATCTAAATAGAAATTGATGTTTAACTCCAGGAGCACTCGAGGACATGACATGAAGGCTATAGTCTGCTACTGTTCCCAGAACAACATATTTCAAGGAGGGAACAAAATAATCAATGAGGCAGCATGACATGAGACAGTCTGGAGGCCCCACACTTGGTTTAGTGTTCATGACAACAATAATTAGCCAGGATTAATCATCATAATGGTTTTTAAAATTTAACTTGAAAGTGGAAACCAGTTAGGTCAGGAATTTTGCCACCAGAATTTTGGCTCCAGTGCAGTCCACACTGATCGCAGCTAAAAGCCTCAACTCTTTTATTAATCTTCAATGGTTTAAATAAAATGACTTGGTGGGACACCAGTGATTCATAAGAGATCAGTATCCCTACCACGCATATATATTTTTCACAATGGCATTTTCCACAGAAGTCACCAATTGGCACGGAAACTAAGTCTTGCCTTCACCCATACCAGCAAACTCGCTTCAAAACAGGACCTTGGCAAATAAGTCCTCAGCTGTACTAATCCTGATTAAGAGAGAAGACACTGAAAATTCTCGTATCTGATAACGTAAGAACCAAAGTCATGCATGTACCTGAGAAGAAAACAAAATCTGGTTACTCCAGCCATATATAAGGCATGAAGTCAATGGGAGCCTTACTTGCCCTCAATGAATGTAGGATCAAGTAGTTAATAAATAAAACTTAACTTGATAAAGGCCCATTTGGCAACAATCCATTTTACTGAAATCAAAATTGCTCAAAAGCTTAAAACGTCATACGTGAAACTAAAGATCCGTATGGAAAGGTATGTCTCAGAGTGAGAAATGCATACAGCTTCATCCTGATCCCAACATTGTTCAATAAACTGAATCTAAGCCAGTGTTTACAATAGTAAAAAATTCCTAGAAAACACATCATGCTTATCTCTCAGGTAGGTCTTGGTCACCACAGAAGCTGGACACGTCCTCTTCTCATTTCTACTGGGATAAGTCAGGAGTAACATAACTGAAGCAAAGGTTATGTACAACTGATTTAGGCAAGATCACAATCAGGCCCACAAAAAATTTGCTTAACTGATGGTCGAAGGGCAACTGTTTAAGTGACGGATGGATAGCAACTTCTACGTCTAGGGGAAATTACCAGTTTAGACAAGTGCGAACCAGAATCCAAATACAAGGTACATTTTTGGCTATTAATATACCCATACAAGCAAGATCTTAATATAAAAAGGAATTAAAATGCTAAACATTTCCCATTTGTTTTCATGGCTTCATGGAGGTTAGATGAAGACACCACTTGATTTTATTACAGAAGCACGTGTGCCGTTCGAGTGTCCAGCATCACATTCAGTACACACTATTCCCCTGTTAGGACAGATTGCTGAAGCCTAGTCCTCATGGATACGGGATATGGAAGTGCCGTGTTGCTCAACAGCTAGAAATGGCTTTTCCAGTTATGCTTCCCGAGCTAACCTTTTAATCACGGTGTACAACAGCCACAGGCCAAACCAGAAGCCATTTTTAATGCCATCACCTGAGTACAAACGATTATGAAAGAAAGCCAGACCATTCTACCAGCCCTTATGTCAGAAACTGCAGACCAGAAAGCCAACACATGCAAGATGAAAAAATAGCAAAAAAGAGGGTTACTTTTATCTTCAAACAGACAGGCCACAAATGACGGTGTTGAACAATCCCTTGCCCAGTGATCTGAATAAGGAACAACCTGAATAAGGTCTGAGGATCTCAAGTCCCTAAATGTCAATTTTAAGTTACTGAGGCAATGCTTCAAATTTTACTCTATTTCCAATATTTAGCTTGGTTTCAGCCAGTAAAACCAAATCTTGAAAAAGGTTCTGCTTTTTCCTATCCCTTACCTATTAACATAAATATGTCAAAAGAAATTTTAAAAAGAATCAAATAACTGACTGTTCATGTAATAGATTAATTCATCAGGGAAAATTTAAGTTTCCCAACCTAAGAAACGAAAGTACCCCTCACATATTCACACGAGCAAACAGCAAAGTGACAGCTGAGATTTGTTCCTGTGAATCTTCATAACTGAAGCTGCAGCCGGCTGCGTTGCCAACAAAGTCCAGGTGTAGACCATATGAGCTGACAAAACCAGGATTCTTAGGAGCACAATCCCATTTCTATGTGCACAATACGTCCATGCCAAGGTGCACTGGAGCATCTGGAATTCACCACTCTGTTCTGGAGTGGTTTTTAATTAACGTCTGAGAGATTGATGCTGCCAGCTAGCTACCACTAAGCTGCTCTCATGAGTTCTAGAGGATTTGTATGCCATTGAAATGCACGGGCGTGCAGCACCAGCGACTCATTTAAGAGGTCTTAGTGATAAAAGCAAGGTTGGCCAGCTGCACATTAGAAGAGGTACATAATTAGGCAGGATCTCCAGTCAGTGATTTGGAAGATCCTTTCGTTTGTATAGTTCAGGGAGTATCTGGGACAGGGGATACTGTAATGAGCTGAGTGGCAGCATGTGGATCACTGACGTCTACGGGACCGGATCAACACTGCACAACTGCCTAAGTCGCCCTCGGCCTCAGCTATTAGAGGCTGTTTCCTGAAATGGGAGCATCCTATTTCTTCACTTGTTGACACCATGAAATTAGGCATGAGGTTTGGAGCTAAGCAGCAAACGCCTGCTTTCAAGTGGGCCATGGTTTCTGCATCACCCAGTGCAAAACTGGGTCAGACATGTGAATACACATGACTAGCTGAATTTTTGTCAGGAGGCTAAAGCATTTCACCAGTTGAGGCCCTGGAATATCCAAAAGAGATATCTAATTTTTATTTCATTACAATGGGTGTTTCCTTCACTCCACAAGGAGTTATACACACAGCGTTTGGGTCAATTAACCAACAGTTTCTCTCTAAGGATTAAACTTCCCTGCTTCCTACAGTTACAGCCTTTGGTTTAATTCTGTTTCCCTGGTTGTTATCTTTGTGCAGCCCTTGCTTTTTCCCCATTCCACCCTGATATAGCTTCTTATGCACGAATTCCCGCTGACACAGCCTCACTCAGCTCACACAGCTCCTCCATTTGCCCAAGCGGTAAGAAACGATGACAGTGCTTCCTGCTACTTCTCTGGGTCTCACCAATGTCCTGCTGTTTGCCCTGTTGCTTGTACTCTTCAGTGTCTGGAAGAGCATTTGACTTTTCTTTCCTTCCCTCCATCACACCAGGCAGCTGGGATGGCAAAGGTCTGCCTTACTCCGAACAGTCTCGGGGGACTTTTCCCCGGCTCTGGGACTCTATCCAGAGCTGTATCTTCACTATTTCGTGCTCCAGAGCAGCACAGCTAAATGAGCTAATGTTAGATTGGAAGTCACAGGGGCATACGAATGGCCACACAAGACCAAAGGTCCCTGTGACGCTGTACCCCAGGTGCAGCAGTGGCCCCTGGGGCACCCAGAAGAAGCCCAGGGAAGACAACTGCTGATACCTCCACAGAGCCTTCTCCACCCTCTGCCTTCCTGGCCTGGAAGTGGTGACTTCATATTTAATAAAAATTCCCAGTAAACTTTTCATCCTTGACCATCTCCAACTACTGCATGAATGCAGAAGATGTTGCTTCTAATTGTACAGTGGAGCATACACCGGGACCATCACAAGAGTGTGTGAACATAAACCTCTCGTGGGGTCACAAGCAGCTGGTGTAAGGGCACTCCCTTCCTTCAGCACAAAACAAGTGACCTCTCTTTTATTCACCACAATCTCATTTTATTCCCTGACACCAAGTCTGCATTTTATTAAAGCAGGAGAAGAAACATCTAAGCCTTCTCGGAGGACTACTCCACACAAGAAGGAAAGCTATGGGGTTTTATTTTAACTCTTATGTGAACAACAGCCCTTCAGGTATAAACACAGCTGTCTGGGCTAACACTGAAATTCACTTATATTAGATTAAACAAATAGTCAAGATCAACACACTACTAGGTGCACTTCAAGCCTGAGCAAGTAATCTCGTATTTAAATGAATCACTGGGTCATTTTAATCATGGGAATCCCTGCCGTTCCTTTTGGTTTCAGGAGCTTCTCTACCTGCACTCATCGCTACCAAAATAATCCCTCCGCTCCACCCAGCTATTAGGCCCTAATTCATCAAAATCCCTGAACCAGAAAGTGAACTTGCAGCGGGTGAGAAGCCCCTTTAAAACTGAAGGATGACTCATGGTCTTAAACCTGTGCTGCTGGCTTTGTATCCTCGGTCATTGATAGGCAATTTTAATGAGGCAGATGAAAGTTATTCAAAGCATTGAATAATATTCAATAAATGATGGCTGATATATTACACTGGCACTTCCCTATTAAAAAAACTAGAACAAATGTATTTGGAGCACCATGGGCTTATTAATTCACTGGCTGCTACTTTATCTTACCATGGGATAAGCTGGAGCAGAGGTGTAAGGAGTAATCTCAGCTTCTGTTATTAAACTGTCTAGAAGTGGAAATGTCCCAGAGGAGGGCACTTCATTCCCCACACACATTATGTGGCATGTGTTCAAGGCCTCTCTATCTTTGTTCACAAACAAGATGTTCGCACAACTGTGAAGATTTGGCCTCTTCCTAATTCAGGTCATTTTATTTGTATGTCCCTCAAACTTGTAAAGGTCTTTGCTCCATCTGGGAAAAGTTGTGGAGAAAGGGACAAAAAGGAGCTCCAGAATGAAAGCCACCAGGTAAGGGAGGAAACAAAAGAAACGTGAGCACGCCAGGAATAGCAAGGAATGAGGCAGGAAACAGCAAAAGGTTGTGCCCTTCTTTCCTTCTATGGAGAGTTTCATGGAGGTTTTTATTTTGTCCCTCATCTTTAGCCCTGAAAGAGCAAAGAACTCATTCATCCGAGGACATAACACTATTGAAAATATAATTGACAGAGCTTGGAAAGATGTGAATTGCAATATTAGATACACATTTGAGATGGAATCTTTTGGGGATGGAAGATCATAAGGACACTCAAGGTACTTGAGTTTTAAAAATATCTAAAATTTCCCTTCCTCAACCCTTAGCTCAGGTTTCCACAACCACTAGCCTCAGTGATGACAGAGGATTCAAGGTGCACAAAGGTATTCACAGGGGGATGAATCTCTGCAGGAGCATGGCCACTGATATCTGAGACAACAGAAAAGGTTCTAGAAATAGATTTTTTGGAACCAGTCTATTTTCAATGCAAAAAATGCTTAAAGGAGGAAAAGTACAACAGAATGAAGTGAGGCTTCTGTCAATTCTAACAAAGGTCCAAGAGATGTTTCTGATTTCCTGCATGGCTTCCGTCAGGACACTTCCCTCACCCCGTTTCCCACCATTAAAACCAAGGGAAAGGCATAACACAAGTTCTTCAGTCATTAACGCTGGTTAGGTCTGAAATTTTTCCTTTTCAGGAAGAAGTGAGCTGTGGAAAAGCTTAAAAAGAGGGTTATATTTTAATCACATTTTAAAAAAGAAAAAGGCAGGAGGGCTATCTATTCAGTGGGAATCCAACAAAAAACCAATTGTCTTACAAGGGCAATTGAAAATCAAAGTGAATGAGTATTTATAGCAACTGAACTGTTTAAAACAACAAACTGAAACTGCAGCACCAACTACTTCACAAAGTCATATTCTTGAAGAAGGGGAAAAAAAAGATCAAAGATCTGCAGGCAGCCAGCTCTGCATACAAGTGGCTTTATCAGCTCTTGGTTGTGTTAAAGAGAGTCAGGCATCCTGAAAGAGAAAACATTTAATGAGGTGATGAACAACACTTTCTTAGCCTTAATTGTAAGGATAGGACTAAGCAACAATAATTGCAGGATAAATTATTGTCAAGAGATATTTCCAAACAACAACAAAAAACCCATGTCATTATCAGACAATTATTTTAAGTCTCATTTACATATAAAAAAGAATAAATGGAATAGTCCTCTTTTTCTTTTCCATTTGTGGGGGTGGTGGAAATTTTCAGGGTGGTGCATGGGAATTAGATGCACTACACCCAATATTGCTAATGACAGATTAATTCTCTGCAGATCACTCTGGGAATTGTACATTTGTATCCAAGGGCAGAATTCAACCCAAGAAAAACTCAAATCTCTGTGATGTGCCCCCAAAGAATCATGCGTATTTAATAATAGGAACAGAAGACCAACTTCCTCACAAAGTATCATTCGAACTAAATGGCAGAAAAGTTCCATTTAGGACAGAGAGAATTAAGCTTTAGGTGTAGTAAAGTAGATGTGCACATAAGCTACTCAGACCTTATCAGATGAGCCTTTTAAAAGCTCACATGAAAGAAATGAGATGTATACAGTAGCCTTGAGTCAAATAGGCTTTCAGGAGCCAACAAGTGTATGTCATATGAATGGAGACAAAATGAGATCATGGCAATTGCTCTCGGGCATTTATCTCAACACTACTTTGTGCCTACAGATCCCAAGCAGTGGAAGACCAGGAGGTTTCTGGCATTAGGAGTGGTGCAGAGCCAGGTCGTCTACTTTCCCACATTAGCAAATGGAGCAAAGTAGCAGGCAGGTTTTCGTGCTTAGCTAGTAAAATAAACAGTCACATTTTCAAAAGACCTCAGAAGAATACTAGTTGCCATTGGTTTCTGAACTTTTTTTTTTAATCCAGCTGCTTAAATTTGCCATTACCAACTAGTGATTCTGGATGGCTAAACCAGAGACTTGATGAAAAGATGGATTTTTTCAGAAGTCAGGGGGATTTATCTCCCTGAAAATATGGTCCCTTAAAATTGTTTTTATCATCCCTCCAAAAATTGATTGTACCAAAGAACTAGTTGCTTTGGAAAAATGTAATCTTTCTCTCATGTATATGTACATAAGAGAAATTAAATATATACAGTGGTTGTGAATGCAGTACCTACAAGGAAACCAAATAAAATAAAGTTATAGTATTTGAATGTCTTTCCTATGTGCAGGTATTTTGGCAAGTAACTTACCCACAAACGGTGATGATCAGTTATGCTTAGAACAGATCAATATATTATCATATGAATATACACAATAAGAAATCCCATTTCTTTCACATAAAAGAGTTAAATAAAGCTGGGTACCACCAACGCTTTTTCTTTAGTTTCATCCAGACAATAGGGGCAGTGATAAGTATTATTGTTCAAGGAAAGCTTACTTATTTTTTCCTTTTTTCAAAACTCTGATAAATTTGTCAAACTACTTGAAACATCCAACACATTTTTCCAGAAAACTGGAACTCATCAATGTCTTTACTCTTGCTACCATAACATTATGACAGGAAAAGTGTAATTTGGGCAACATAGGCTCTATTTCATGCCTGTTTTATCAGATACTATACCTACAAAACCTGATTTTCAAACAGGATAAAGACAAACACATTTTAGACATTTCACCCATTAGCTTACAAAATGCAAAATCCACTGCATAAATTAGACAAGTAGTTTTCAGCTTGTATTTCAGAGGTATTTTGAAGTTCACAGGCTACTCCAAAGGCATCTGCACAGAAATCTGGCAAGGCTAGTATTCAATAGGCTTGCATTTGCTGTATTTAAGTCTATATTTAAGTCCATATTAAGACCTACAAGAAAGGCTCCATTAATTTAAAAACCTTCCCAACCACATGGTCCCAGCTCACAGCACACATAAATGAGTGTATAAGGTGCAAACAATTGAGAAAAAAATCCTGAGATTATATAAATGCATATAGAGCTATAAGGTAAGAAGACACAGGCAGTTTAATCAAAAGTTCAGTAATTTCCAAGACTCTGGCCAAATCAGTGGGATATGATTCAGACCCTAGATACTAACTACTTAAGACTGGGATTATTCTAGTGACAAGGACAGAATAAAAATGTGTTTCTTTCTACTACTTTGCTTACTGACATGAGACAGCACACTAGCTGCTTCATTTCTGCCCTTATTGTGCTTATTGTAAATTAAAGCCTTGGCTCGCAAATACAGAGAAAAGCACAGTTCTTATTTCAAAAGCTCCCTCTAGCTTTTCCTAGCTGTTTGTTACCAGAATTTTCCTGATGATCTGCTAGAAAAAGCAGCTTAGAGTCAAAGGTGGTCTCATCAGTCTTAGAGAAACACAAGCGCATATTGTATAACCAATTTCAAGTAGGTTTTTAATTTGTAAAAGCCACACAGTTAAGACGATGTTAAAAACCCACCCCCTTCTTTTGATTCAAGATCAAAGAGATTTTCAGAAAAGTGACATAACCCTTACATGTCCCAGAAAACCACATTTGCCACAACTAACCAGCTTCAGTCTCCAAGCCTCATACACACAGAGGAGCTGGAACAGCGCGTTCGGAGCAGTGAGGTTTTATTGCATTGTGGGCACGTTTGGAATAAACAAGCACAGGTCAAGCTCCCCTCGGCTTCGTTCCAGCCTACGACAACCAGGGCAGATGGTCAAAGGGAGCCTGCAACGACCGATCTGGGATTGCATCACGAAGTCTTCAAGGCAGTGTAAATGAGCATAGCTCTACTGAACTCGCTGTGGTCTCATTGATTCACACCAGCAAGAATTCGATCCATCAGTTCCAAACACCATGGAGGCCAGTGACACCGCACAGGCAAAGCACTCACATGCACGTGATACAGATGCTTCTTTTCATCCAGGGACAAACTAAAAATCTGGTGACTGCCCTGAGGTCTGAGATAGTAGAGCAGAAATAAATACAAGAAAATGACTGCGATCCTAAAGAAAGAGAAATTAAGGAGGTAGGAGGTTAGAAGCTAGAATCTACATGCAAGCTACCCAAGCATACTTTCAGCCAGAAGGCTGCATCAGAAATTCTGCATACAATGTCTTCTAATAAAACTTGATCTAAGATGGTTGAACAAGGTACCTGGTTTCAGAGATGCCTAAGGTCTACTCAGTCTTTACCATAAAACTGTTACAGGAGAAAGAGATGCCACCACATGTATTCCGGAAAGGTGAAATGAGAAACCCATCAAATATACAGCACATAAGTAATGTAAACAGATGAAGATGATAAGTAATCTTCCATGAACATGGATAACTCCTATGAGAGAAAGGTGATGCTTTAAAATTACCTTCAGTTGAAAAAAAAGAGTTTGCAGTGGATTATCACAGCTGTGTTTAAAACACGAAGGATGGCTTTAGCGGCAATGGCAGCATGTCAGCAGAACATAGGAAGACACTGCAAGCATGGAAGAAGTGCGTAACACGAATGCACATCTAACATTGCCCATAGCTTCTGGGGCAAATCAGGACAACGAACAGTCACATTCACTGCTCTCAGGTACCCAGGCTGAATCCCAGCACATACGGCACACAGGGAGAGCACGCACATGAGTATGTATCACAGAGATCAGTCCTGACATTGCCAGTGCGAACTGGGTTGGAGCCTCACTCCTCCTGATAATTCCCTTTTATCTTCAGCAATAGAGAACATGCTTCTAAAGCATGAATGCCGAAGTCCAATTCCACTTTTATGGGCATATGAATAGGAAAGGTTATGGCTACTTAGAAAGCATGTACATAATCTTCTATACTACCCCTCTGTTCCTGCAGCACATACATACCTTACTATAGATACTAGATCAAATGAAGACATATGAACTCCAGCAGGTACTACTGTCCACTCAACCACCACCCGGGGAGTGGACTAGAAACACAGATACCTTTAGAAGTAAATGGAAATGAGGAGGAATTTGAGTCGTTTTGCAGATCATCATCACAGGAACTATGGCCCACATCTTGTGAAACGCTGATATAGATGAGTAGCAAATAACGCACAATCTTGTATATTCTTTTTATATATTTTAACCTCATCCTATCTTTATGCACATTTTCAGAGATCTAAGATTTCCCAGCTTTAAAGTACTCTGTGTACTATAGGAAGGGATAAAAAGACACATTATAAGTTTAAAAACTGAGAATTTCATGGGAGAGTTAAAATTGTCACTAAGGGCACACTAGAAAGAATTACTGATTTTTCAGACTGCTCTAACATCAAAGGATTAAACAAGAAAACCGAAGTCTTTTATAAACTCAAGCAAACATACAGACAATGTCAAAGCTATTTGGTCACAAATTGGAGCCATCATTTTCACTTTGAAGGCTTGCACAAGAAGCTATTCTGCGCTGGAACTGCCACAAAAATTGAAGGGAGAAAATGAATGGGACAAGGGAAATATGGACTTGCGGTTCTGAAACAGTGTAAAGTGCTATGTAGAAGCAATATTTATATGAGACACCAGAATGCTAAAGACTTTACTATTGCCCATCATTGACTGTGATGTATGGGCTGCAGTTGTCATACATACAGAAGGACAAACCTGAATTGGATTGTCCTCTGTAGAACAAAACTGTTTGTCCCTTTCAGGAAACTCTAGCTTCTCCTCATTATCACTGGAGTGATCTCAAACTCCTCTTTGCTCAGTGTTCCTGTGTCTGGCTATTCACGGATGCAGGACAGGGTCCATCACCTACTAGAGCTGGTAATAAAGCACAAATTATGAAAACACCAAGTCCATACTCTGCAATATGCAGAGAACTGAAACCAAACTGAGCAGTGGGCCAACAATCAAAGCAGATGAGACAACCTCAGTTTTTCTTGACCTTGTAAATTGTTCTAATTAGAGATTTGTATAAAGACCACCTGCCAGCCCAAATTCAGTGGGCTGACTTGGAAAGAAAGCTCTGAGACATCTAGCTGGGACAAATTCAGACCTTCAGCTTCTGCAAGATGGCCTGTATCAGCAACCTCCACCCATATCTCTCAGTCTTCACTGTATTCATAGCATATTACATGGTTTTGCCCCAGTATGTTACACTTAGTATTGCAATTATTCACCATAACTCATAATCATGAAGACAGTGAAAGTTCTGAGAGAAGTGAGGAGATGGAAGAGGACACTCCTTCTCTGAGTTCAATAGAACTGACAAACGTCAGCCATTAGGAGTGCCATGGAATGGGCCATTAGCAGGTGTAAGTAGCCACCTGCACCAAACTCAGTATCAAACCCATCTGTACACACACACAAATATCCACCAAATTCTTTCTGAACTAGCGAAAACAGTGGGTCCATTTAACTGATTATATTCCCTAGAAGTCTCCCAGCATCGGCCTTTTAATGTATTCCTCTGTAAAAACATTTGTTGTATGTATATATTTCCATTTTCCTTGAGATTTCAAAAGAGTTGGTGTTGTTAACTTAGAATATTGCTAGTTAATTGTTGGCGAGAAAAGACAAATTATGAGCAGGGGAACTGTTCTGGGAGGATTTAGTGTATTTGAATAATTTAGACCCCTGCCGTTAACGTGACAGGATTGTTTTTCTCTTGCAGTAGCCTGCTGCTACAAGAATTAAAACTGTCGTGGCATGCTACAGCTTGGGCTAGGCCTTAGTAATGAGCTTTATCAGTCAATAAATGATTTTATGCAGCAAATTAAACTGTAAATTTGGTTTAGGTGGTAAATATTTAGAGAATAAAGATAACCAGCTAATGAGGAGGACTGGGTGGGGAAAAAATGTAATGCAAATGTCAATCCTTTAAATCTTTGGTAGACTAAAGCTTTGCAGAAAGTTTACTGCTACTGCCTTCTTTTTTTTTCTTACCTTTTTTTTTTTGCCTTTGTAAACAGCAAGGGAACGCTATCTCAACTGTATTTACAGATGCCAGAGAAGGAGGGAAAGCCTTTTGCGGGGTATTGTGCGAGCCACAATTCCACGCACTCACTTGGCTCTCAGACCAAAGCATCAAATGGCCTCACGTTGAAAGCACTTGTTCAGAGAGACATCGCATCTGTTGGACAAGCACAGCAAGTTTGATAAGAGGTGAGTTCCCAAGGGCAAGTGGGACACTTACAACTTGCTCCTGGCTCTAGTCCCACCTCTAAACACAGCTTACATAAAAAGATCTGTTTGGTCCTCAACTTGTAGCAAGAGAGAGCAGCAGCGCTCAGTAGAGGCAACTGGTTTAAAACATCCCTCTTTCAAACAGGAGACGACTACTGACAAGATGACCTCTGTCCTGGTTCCGGCTGGGACAGAGTTAACTTTCTCCCCGGTAGCTTGGGGGGTGTGCTGTGTTTTGGGTTTGGTATGAAAGGAGCGGTGATGGCCCATTGATGCTTTGGCTGTTGCTGGGTGATGCTCGCACGGGGCGGGGGGAGCACAGCCGGGGTGGTGGACCCAGCTGGCCAATGGGGTATTCTATACCATGTGACATCATGCTCAGTATAAAAACCAGGTGTGTGGGGGGGCTCGCCCCCGTTCGTGACACGCGGTCGGTGGTCGGTGAGCAGTTGCATTGTGTATCGCCTGCTTTGTATATTCTGTTATTGTTGTTGTCCTCACTGTTACTATTACTGTTCTATTTTGTTTTATTTCAATTATTAAACTGTTTTATCTCAACCCGGGGGTTTTCCTCCTTGTGCTCTCCCGATTCTCTCCCCCATCCCACCGGAGGGGGGTGGCGGTGAGTGAGCGGCTGCGTGGGGTTAAACCACGACAACCTCTCAGCTCTAGAGCCTACTTCTCCTTTATGGCTCACCCAAATCCTGCACTGCTCTGTGGCCCACCCTTGAGGGCAAGTACATGGAAAGGGATTCTGAGAATATCAATCCATCAAGAGGAGGAATATGGTTTTAGAAGGTACATCTGGATTAATATGGATGAAAGTGCCCTGAACGAATAAGTTGCATTTGTTCAAAGGTCAGGTGATTAGCAATATGCTGCTTCAAAAGCAGACAGGGAAACAGTCTACCAAAAAGCTGGTTTCCAAGATGAGTCCTTGACTTCCAGCTATGCTCCAAGGACTATTCTTTCTCCAGGGTAGATCTGGAAAACTTACTAATCTTGGCAAGGGCATTTATTACCAAGATGAAAATTTTGTATGTAAATTTTTTACTGTGGCCAAAAGTCAGCTTTCAGAGGAAAAAAGTATGTGAAAAAATGTCAGCCAGCTCCATAAAAAATTGCTGGAACTCATGCTAAAGCTAGGAGTGCTAACCTTGCTGTCCTTTATCAGTTTCTAACAGTAGTAGCAATTTTTTTGTGATTTCTGCTGGATCTGTTATTCTATACTTTCTGACAAGGAAAATATATGCAGCCCCTGATAGAATCCGTGAAACAATGGCTTTATTTACGCCTTCCAGGTGACACTGCCAGATG
Organism: Fulmarus glacialis; assembly: GCF_000690835.1. NCBI lineage: Eukaryota > Metazoa > Chordata > Aves > Procellariiformes > Procellariidae > Fulmarus > Fulmarus glacialis. Next base: position 95,719 of record NW_009212550.1, on the reverse strand, counting down.
GTAAAATCTCACGCGATCAAAGCCAGCAGTGCCTGTACGCTATGTAGGGCTAACACAGAGCCTACTCCAAGATGGAGAAACCATCTCCTTTCATGAGAATCACAAGACAACCAAGAATCGATGCCAGAAACACCACTTTGAGCTGGTTTCAGGTTCAGACACAGTGCAGTTCACAGTGACAACACGCAGAGAAACCCACAACTACCGCAGAGACCCCAGGCGTGTCCCTGCACTGAAGGAGCTCCTTGCTGGTGCTCAGGTCAAGGTTAGCCTTGACATTTTAGAAACCAGTTGATAAGGCACCGAAGCAGTCGACGGCACAAGGCTTTAAAGCAAAATTTGAAAAGGACAGAGTTACATATTGAAAGGAAATTGAGCCACAGAATATCCTAGTAAAACTCGGTCAGACCCACACATTGTAGGCTCCAAACAATATGCTATTAAGTGCAATAAATCCAAACAGCACCCTGGAGATTTGTTTGGAAGATCAGAATATATATTGTGGATATAATATGGAAGGCTGTTTCTAACATGAAATCTATTCAATTGCAAGCTGTTGATGTTAACCGTTTCTTGAAAGACCCAATATACTAATGCAGTTTATTTACATGGCAGAGAATGAAACTTCATGTATCACCTTCTCCATGCCTTTCTTTGATTAGATTGCCTCAGTTTAATTACTAAATTCTGTTAAAGGACTTTCCGCACAGATGTAATTTCATGCAGGTGTTACCTGGTATAATGAAACCAGATGTTTCCATCGGAATAGGCCTCCCTCATTTGAGACGTATGTGCTGCAATAGCCTGATTTGTATATCCAGCAGTTCAAACTGAAAAAAAAAAAAAGTGGTTGGGGGTGTTAAGCAAATTCAGATTTTGAGTACAGAATGGGTACTGCCACCTGTTGTCTCCTGTTACATACAAAAGTCTTCCATTTGTACATAACTTTACTTTTAAATACCTTCCCCTATTGTTCCTATTTCAATTAATCCAGCAGGCTGGCCTCTTTTGCAGAGCATTTAGGAGCTTGATGTACAGAGGCATGGACTTATACATGGAAAAGCCAAGGCTGTTCTTCAGTGAGCACAATATTTTTATTGACATTTTATCCTCACGTACATTATACAATCTGTGAAGCTTTCTAACCGGTTTCTACAATGGACCAGAAAGTTCTTGGCTGGTTACGGAATGAAACAAAACATATTTATTGAGGTATATCAGTAGCAATTAAAAAAACCCCAAAACTCAAAACTCTCTTGTTTTCAAATAACTTTGAATAGCTTTTGAATATCCACAGGTTTCTACAGGGAACCTAGTAGGAAGCTATTCTCCAGACAGTTTTAGAGTTGATATTATGGCATAAATTAGGGAGAGAACTGAGTAGTCACAAGGATGTTCAAGAGAATTACATGGTCAGATCTGTCACTTATTAGCTCACAGATTTGGGGCATGCAGTTTACTTTTCCTGTTATGGAAAACAGTAAATTATATTAAGCTGGCCACTGTTTTAAATATCAGAGAAGTAAATACTCCCTGCATGAGAAGTTTCATGGAAATGTATTTCTTGCATTCGGTTCCTCACAAGTTTCCTTAGTAACACAGCCTCCTCATTTTCCATCACACACGTGATCATTAGTGCTGTTTACTCTTATTTTCATTATTGTAAAATCATGACTGGCCAATGACCGACCCAAAGGCTTAAAGTGACAGAAAGAAGCGCCATTGAGCAGCAACACAGAGAGAAGAATCAAGCCCATATCACCCCTAAGCTGATAGCAATTCTGGAGTAGTTTCCGTGACACCCAAATTTTGAATTGCTTTTCTGATTAACCCAGTTCATGAAACACATCGTGGTCAGAGAGGTTGTTACGCATCAGCCGGCACCATCCGACACTGGGGGAAAAATCCTCACCATCACACAGAGGGTAAAACCAGGGGAATTTGCACAGAAAGTGTTTGCCGGTTCCAAATTGCCACAAAAGGGTTGTGATGAAATGTTTGCATTTCAACCCAAAAGGAGCAAACCCAGCCCCAGCTGGCAGGGTAAGTGGCTCCAGTTGGCAGTTCCAACACGAGCCTGAGTCAGAACCTCTCCACATTTCTCCCCATTGTTCTGTCAAGCCCTGATGCTTCACAGACGACACCAACCCAACCCCGGGACTCAAACTCATGGGACTGCAAAGCTCCGAACAATGAAGAACGAAGGGCCTATGAGCATTAACAGAAAGTTCACAAATAACAGCTAACAAGCAGTGGCACAAAAGGCTTGCCAACCAGACAGCTCAAATCAACCAAGACACTCATTCTTTGGGTTAGCTCTTTTAATATTAAAAACAAACAAATAGAGAAGATCAATATATTCATAAATTACGCTGCCCTCTCCTCCTCTTCCATCTGTACTCTCACACTAAGTTTTAATTCTTTTGGAAAGTACACATGCATTTTATTAGGCACATGAACAAGAGTTTGCAAGGTGGGGTCTTGAACTGTAGGACGACACCCAGCAAAAACACAGATTGCACAAGCACGCACAAGTGCACGCGTGTGCATGCACACACAAAGACATTTTATATTAACAGCCTCCAAACCTCCGTCTTTACAACTGCCTTCTTGAACAAATTCATTTTTATTTTGTGTTGTTTTCAGGTTTATTTAGGGGGGTGAGGAAAGGGAAGATATAGGCTAGTCAACTAAACTACTGTCTGCCCTCATTATTTCAATTCAGGGACTGACAGTACAAGACTTAATATTACAATAAAGCAAAACTGGTGTCAGCAAAAAAAAAAGTTTTGATGACACACTGATATGGAACACTATGATACACTGGTAAAAACTATGTGAAAACCAGAAACACATAAGACTGCAATTTAATCTTTTTATTTGAAATATAAATATTGTTACTATCAAGCTTGACAGTATAGAAAATGTGTGCCCTGCAGCCTTCTGACAAAACAAAATTTATATTTAAAACTTCCTGAAATAATGCCTTTCATATGTGGAGTTTTGTCACATTGCAGCGGCTCTGAGCCTACCTTATGGTCCTGCACCTTTAATTATTTTATGCCTAGAAGACACATTTTAAATAGAAGAGGCGGGTTACAAGAGTTTTGACAGCTGTGCATGATTAAAATACTGACAACATGCACTATATAAAATTCCCTGAGGTTTTAGCTGGGTACTCACACAAAAGTTAGCGATTAGATTTCCTCCCCCCTGCCAAATCCCACCAGCATGAAATGTTCGTACCACTGCCCTGTTACCCCCTCCTCTTTAGGCAATGCAAACCTTTTTCTTTTTGTTTTTTAATATCTCAAGGCCACATACTTGAAAATTGGTCAACAAATTTGATTTAGTAATCTGTTCCCATTTAACAAAAATGCAGCCAGGTTTCATGACCAGCTGTTCTGTATCATTGCATGAATGGAGGGATGGGAAACCATTTAAAACGTATGAATGGTTTTAGGTTTTGTTTTCACCCACCCCCCCCCTTACAAGAGTGTTACAGCTTGGGCTAATTTTCTAACCTCTTGACCCACATGTTTGGGTTGTGCAAAATATTATATTATGAGAGAAAAAGAATGCTCCCCAGTTCAGAAAAACACTGAAGTACATTCTTAACCTTAACTGTGCTAGCTGCCTTCTGACTTCATACACTTGAGCGAGGGACATATTTATGTACTTTGGTTAAACTGGGACTCTACCCTTCAAGTTCTTCGAATTAAACGCTGCATATGAAATAACATTAATTACACTGACTTTGAGCTGTGGCTATGACTATGTCAGTCTGTCCCTCCCTTTATTACACTACTGGCTAAGGAGTCAAAGAAATCCTAGAAGAAGCAAATCACCTCCAAAAAAATATGAGCAATTGCAGAGTCAGACTATCTGGATGTGGGTCATCAGTTATTGTCTATTTTTGTTATCTTTAATTCATTTTAATTTGTTTAGACACTTCAAAATGCAAGAGAAGACAAAGAAGGAAATCTTATCACCCAAAGAGCAGACATATCATTTGGATATTCCTTTCAACCCCAGAAAAGAGGTTTGTGAAAAGGCAAAGATGGATTTGGGATAAACCAGTTTCCATACTGATGGTGGGAAAGCATATCCTCCTTCAGTCTCATGAAGCTCCCTGGCAGAGGTGAAGTTTAAGGATGGATGGGAAGGAACAAACTCAGTGCTCTAAATAAAGCAGAAATAATCCAGAGATACTTGCAAGCCAGGAAGCAAGAGCAACATCAAGGCTGATGTCATGGAAAATGCAGAAAGACACCCCCAAGTGCCATACAATATAAGGGGGAGTGGGTACAAAATCTCATCAATTCAACTCAAACACTTCTAATTCTGCTAAATCTTTCTAAGCAGCTATTCCACCAAAATCAATACATTTTGTGACACCGAACACGTTACCTATTTGCCAAGTGGCAACCGAAGAAACATGGTGGAACTTAGACTCTTAATTTGTGTAATAGGACACACACATTTATTTTCTCTGGATGCAATAACAACTTCCCTATTGACTTCCATTCCCGAATACTATCAGCTACAGTGACATCTCAGTGAATCCAGGGGAGGGGTGAGCAGGAGCAACACCCTGCTCTGCTGTCCAAGTGCTCACCCCACCACCATCCCCACCACCGCGAGTCCTGCCTCTCATTAGAAAGAAACCCCCCCGCCCGGGTGGGATGAGCACACCCACCCCGTAATGCCGCTGTTGACACCACTGTATGAAGAAATACGTGTTTTGCCATTCAGGGATTCTCTAACAGGAGAGTTGCGTATACTTTTTGTTTCTTCGAGAGCAGCAGAAAGTGACTTTGCTGTACAGAAGGTTACGGGAGTTTTTCAGTTTTCAAGTGCCCGCTCTCGCACGAGGCACACAGTATACTTGCAACTATGTAATCTTTTTTTTTTTGTTAATGATTATGTATATCACTGTGATTGTAGAACTGTGTAGGCTGTGTAGATTTAATAACTCTGATATAAACGAAGACAGGAAAAGGACAAGGGGCTCCTTACAGTGCAGTGTAAGTTGAAGCAGAAGTAAAATTGCAGAAACAGGAGCCAAAAATAGTTGAAGTATTTGATTAAAGAAGTACAAGGACATAGTAAGAATTTATCAAATGCTCCTATTATGTTTGGCCAAGGTACAAAACACTCCTTTTAATCTTCAATATTTGTAAACAGAATGTTGGATATCTTTTTTTCTATTAGAAATAAGGAAAGACTTTTCTCTCCTTGAAAAATCAGAAATCCACCAGTTATATACTGCAGGAATGAGCCACAACAATAGAGTTTCATACAACAATACTTCACTTCCTAGGAAAACACTACTTACAGCAAAGAGTATTTGGGAAATGATGCCCATAAACAAGTGCCTTCAGCCGTGTGCCTTGAGGATTTCAAAGTGCATCAGACAAGCAAATCGGACCTTCTTCCTTCCTGCTCTTTCCCCACTAAAAAAAAAAATTAGTTCTGAAGACAACTATTCAAAAAGTGAAAAAAAAATGTAGGTTATTGGAGTGGCAGTGCCCACTGAAATCATCCAGGGTTTTTAACCTTCAAGCCAGTGAGAAATAAGCCAAGGATTCAGTGCCAAGGAACTAGTTGTGCAAAAGACAGGCGTCTATGCACCCTAATTATGTTGTCTACAGCATGCTGGAAAAGCTGAAAGCAGGGAAGATGGGTGCTCCTCCAGCCCTTTTCCACCACTCAGTCATCCCTGTGAAATCAGCAGCATCTGCTCATTTCCAGATGGTCATCAGAAGACCAGTAACGTTGACAATCGCTGCCCTTCAGCTAGCCAGCACCTACTCGCAAGCTGAATTCCTCAGGGGCTCAGGGACTGTTTGCATGAAGTGCCTGAGACTATCAGAAATCTGGGAGCATGTCTTCTTAAAAAAAAAAAAAAATCAGGGAATATTTAAAGCATCCCCATCACCCCACCCTTGGGAAAATGAGTTATTAAAAATGCTGGAATGCAATCTGTGTCAAAGGAGACATTACATCAGTCGCTTGTCCGCCTGCTTTTTGTTGTTGTTCAAGTTCTCAGTAAAGCAAAAGAATGAAATACATAACCTGTGTCCTTGTCTTCAAACCTTCATTGTTATATATAGGATATTGCTGAGTATTTTATGGCTACTGCTGTTTCCTCAATAGAAACTACCCGATACAGATGTTCAAGCGTTGGTCTGCAAAACGCTGTGTCTATTAGAGCAGTTAAGCCACACAACTCAGCTCTTTCTAGCTTTCCAGTTCGTTCCATATATCATACTGTATATTATTGGTTGAATCATCACTTTCCAACTGATCTTGGATTTTCACAACGCACAGCTTCTAATGCACATGCTGATCTGTTCAGGGACTGTCTCTCATCTTTCTTCGCACAAGTAGTTACAGCTTAGTATTTTTGTATCCAATTATGAAGAAAGATGAGAATGAAATGGGAAATAAAAAAGTGACAGGTAAAATTACAGAACAAAATGTTACTGTATGCTTGTTTGATGCTAATTGGTTTTCTTAACTGTTTAAAATCTGTGGCATAGCATAAAATAACCCAACAGGAGTGGTCTGCCAGCCATTTTAGACACGTTTCTAGTCAATTTAATTTACTTAGTGGCAGCTCTAATACGTTTTGGCTGCTGAGGACCTCAACAGACACACCACGGATGACCTTTATGGCACACAAAAAAGGGGGGATAAAAGAGGAAGCAAATGCTTTTATTAAAGAAAATGTGAGATGTTTTGGATTAGCTGAGGTTTCCTTTTTTTTAGCTTACAGAAGTGGCAATATTTAACTGTTTAAGTAAATGAGCTAAAAGTTCAGCACTTCTGAGCCCCACCATTACAACTAATTTATACTTCCTTTCATGTGCTTCTGCTTATTGGTATTGATAGAACTTTTAAAGTCAACTCAGCTGAGACTGCAGACAGGTCACTGCCGATGAGCAAGTGGAAATGAGAACCACCAGGCGACAGCACACCAAAGTAATACCCTGCAACTGAGTCATTCCTCAGTACACGTTGTCTGGGTATGATTCTGAGAATACCTAAAGACTCATGGAGAGTGATCAAGAACTGTTAAAATCTCTGTGCACCAAAAATTATGATACTAAAGTCGTTCTGCTGTTGGTAGTGGGGAGGTGGCGGCAGGGTTGTCTGCAGTGCCTCTATCCGTCTGTTCAAAAGCCAGTGTGTGCTTTACAGCTCTAGTATCCTAAATTTGAGTAGATACATCATTTCCATATGCCTGTTGGCTTTCAGTGAAAACTGAGCTTAGAGACCAGCCTCTGTTGCTTTTGTATTTCTCTTTATCAGTACTAAAAGTGATGGAAGGTAAGGAGGCAGGGGAAGAAAGAGAATAAACTTTTATGTGACCTTAGACACATAACCAGATTTTCAGTTTGGGCTTCAGAAGCAAGGTGGGTAATAATCTTAATACCAGCATTTTCTCTGGAGGATGATGTTATGAAATAATAGGCATAAACCCAATAATAACTATCACCTTCTTTGGAACTTTGTGAAACTCATCTCACTCAAATTTGAAAGCACTCTGAGATCCAGACAGCCAAGTGCTGTAGAAAAGCAAGGTACATTTAAAATTGAGCACTTTGAGCTTAATTTATGTTCCCAACTACAGCTTTTGGGATCCTGTACATTAGCTGTATATATATTTTTACATATTTCTAAGAAAAATGGTCCTCAGAAGATGATGAATAGCATGCCTTACCAGAAAATATATAACAGGTTCTAAAAATGGTGCATTTTTAAATTGGTGTAGATATTTATACTTGCTCTGATCCTCTGAGATGTATATTGAAATTTGTAATATAAACAGCAAAGGGCATTCCAAGACAAGCAAATTAAAATGAATTCTGCATCATTCTCTCCTGTCCTATTATTGTAAGTTCTCAGGAGGCCTACAAAAATTTGTATGTGAACTAAAAACTGTATATGAGTCTAGTAAAAGTTACTTTAAAAAACCCTAATCTTTTATTAGAACACAATGTAACCGATGTTTAAAATAAGAAGTTAGGGCTATTATTACAGTATATAAACATTTTACATTGCGTTTTCCTATGCGTATTAAAATGTATATATCACCATCAATTCACGATAAAAGAACTTTAATTTTTTAGAGAGTAATATCATCCTCATCTCTAAGAAAGAGCTATTTATCACCATCTGATAAAACCTCCGTTCATTCACAGTCTCTTGGCAGTAGCTTTTACTCTTTCCTCTTGGGTCGCTCTTCACAGGTAATAACATAGGCCTGGATAGGACCTCCCCAGCCTTTGAATCGTTAGTAGTGCCAGACCCCCCTTAACATCTGTCTACCCTGTTCTGGAAACCCTCTGATGAAGTCTGCATCATTACTCAATTCCCCTTGTGGTTAGAAAGTTTTCCTCCCAGTCACCCTAATGCATCTTGGCTGAAAATTAAATTGGTTTCTTTTGAATTCCCTCAAGTGGAGAGAGAACAATAAGCACCAGCCTTTGCGTAACTTTCTCATATTGGAAAGACTATCACCATGATTTCTCTGTAGGTTTATCAGTTCCCACAACTTTTCTTCATAGGTCATGTTTTATAAATCTCAGATTTTCCTGTCACACTCCACTCAATTTAATATGCCTTCTTGATATGTAAAATATGGTGCCCAATGCAGTTCTTTAGCTGTGCACTCTCTACTGGAATTTTTTTTCCTAATTTTTCACAAGGACATTATGTGAGACAAAAACAAAAGCTGAAATCAGGATAATTCAGCACCATCTTCCCCCTTTCCCCAGGCTCGTTATTCTTTCAGAGAAAGAAATCAGATGGATTTGCTGAGAACAAATCACTTCAATCTTACAGTATCTTTTACAACCTTCTTACCATCTGAACAGTTTTTTTAACACTTGTTCCAGTGTATTTCCAGGAATAGCTACTGGGCTGACTGGTTTGTGAATTCCTGATCTCTTCTTTTTCTCCTTTTAAAAAAGTAGGTACAACATTTACACTTCTCCCATGCTTTGGGGCTTCCCTCATCCTCTAAAATTCTCAGAATATCATTTAGCATTTGCTGAATAGAAATCCATGCTGCTATTTCATTTCTAATAGATTGATGGACTCATTCTAAGACCTTCCTAAAGAACTAAACAGATAAAAACTCAATTTGAATATACAGAAGCAGCCCAACTTCAAACTCCAAGCAAATCCATAGGTGACGTTTCCCATTATAGGTAAAGCAGTGCCCCACATACTCGGTCATACACATCTCTGCTTCCTGGCTCTGCCCATCCTAGTAAAGAATGAGCAAATTCATGGAGTTAGACTGTCAGAAAAAATAAGTATGGGGGGGGAAAGTTTTCTACAGATGCCAGAGTGTGCAGCTTCAAGGGATTGGAGAGGCCAGTGATATCAAGGGATGGAGAAGCAGAGCCACCCCTTCCAGCAGCTGACAGTTATTAGATTGGTTTTCCCATAAAGTGATACCTCACCAAAGAAATGCAAGCAACACACCACCAAATCCTGACTTACTAGCAACAAAAAAGGAAGAATTCCAAGCAGAGTCCAGATCTCCAAAAGCTTTGACTTTTGGGTTTTAGGCTCATTACTCATCAGTGATCCAAGATGCTTTCTTCTATTGAACAGGCCTCTTCCACCGGTTTCCCAACCTGGCTGCTCCTAGAGCACACAGCATATCATTCACACTATCATTTGATTATTGCAAATACATATCACTTATAAATAACGTCATAAACACTCAAAAACTGGTATGTACGACAACTCTTCAGAGTCCCCAAAGTTTTAAGCATACTGACCCAAGCAACAATTTACAAGCTATGGACCACTCCTGAGGTGGAGTGCAGAGACTGCAAGAAAAAATAATGCAAATGCCATTTTCTGAGTTGCAAAGGAATTACCCTTCTCTGCATTCCTCCCACAGTGTCACCCGACTGGCAGTCCCCCATGGGCACCACGGTAAGGACACTAAGGACACACCTCAGTCAACACAGCTGTCCCTCCTTCGGTGGCCCAAGGAATAGGAGAGAGCACTGAGAACCAGAGCCAGGGATCTAGTCCCAGCCTTGCCACCACTCCCCCGCTGTGTTTCCAGCAATGGGCTAGAAACATCACCGCAGTTACTCCTGTGCTTAAGGTTACACACGCGAGTAAAGTGGTTGCAGGATGGGTTTCAGGTTTGTGCTTAGCTGAAGAGAAACTTTAATAGTGGAAGGCAGGCAACTTGGAACCTTTACCAAGCATTAAATGCTCTTAATAAAGAACAGAAAGAAACTGCTGTCTTTGTGTGCTGCCCTATCTGAATATTTTTAACATACCATGGGAAAAAGAGGGCTTCATGAAGAGCTGATTCATGTGTTATGTCACTTGTGCACTAAATACTATGTTATCTTCTGAAATTATAGAAAGGAGGAGGATATTTTTAGTAATTGTTGGCTACTCAAGCCACTGAAAGAAAGTATGTTTCTCTGGGTACAACTAATTCTGTTTGTGGTTTCAGAGACCACTGCCAATATTTCAATAATATATACATTACGAACTGCTACAGCTGGCAAGGTATATCTGTGTTGTCTATTCCAGGGAAGGATTTTGCTGCCTATTCAAAATGAATAGATTCAGAAGTGGAATCCAGCATGGAAAATGAAGGAAGGTCAGGGGAAGGGTAATATGTGTGGAAGATTGAGCATTTTAGTGTGCTACTGGCTTCAGGGTCTGCACTCCCTAAAAACACCAGGTTTTGTGTGCTGGAGTGCTGAGCAGAGTAGAACTAAAACATTTGTTTGAACCTTCAGAAACAGACAGTTGCTTAGTATTCAGAAAAGAAAAGAAAGAGAACTTTTACATTTTATGCCACCATAGAGCAGAAACACTTTATCCAAATAAGCAACCCAAAAAGGGCTTTTCAGTCAACAAGAGCAAAGCTCTCCGAAACACGCCTTGGTGTTGGCACTAGTACAGCAGATGCAGTACCTCAGCCCCTCTCCCCGCTTCTGGCAGAAAGCTGCAACTTTCTGAAATGTTGGGGGACTGGATAGAACAAGTGCACGGAGGGTTGGAAGCTGGATCTGAAGGATAGATCAAGTGCACAGAGGGTTGTAAGATGGATCTGAAGGTTTGAGAGAGGTGAGAGGGGAGGGTACTTGATACCGTTCAAGAATTGCCAGCCCTAATTAAGATGCAAATAAACAATGAAAGTTAACACTCCATGGCTGAATTAATTTTTGGAAATAAGTGGGAGCCAGTGCACTGAAGGATGTCGGAGAACTATTCAGTGCGAACAGCTGCCTAGTTCAAATGTATAAATCCAACAGGACTGTAAAAAACTCTTACCTCATGTGACTGACCATTCATTGATCTAATGCTTGTGGTCTGAGTATATCCCACCTGTAAACAACATCATCTTTCCACGCTGGCAGTCAAATGTGTATAGTCCAAGACTGAATGGACATGAATGCTATACACCAGAACCTCTCTTCTACACCTACAGAGCCATTTTGATAGGAAAGAGGATGAAAATATAAAATGCTGTAAATAAAGAAATATGGAAAACTGTCTTCACTGGCAACCAGAAGAAAGTAATTTTCAGAGCTTCCAATTTTCTGTCTTTAAGCACTAAATTCAGGGGGTGGGAGGGCGCAGGGGAAGAAGCACAACAAAGTAAAACTAAAAATACCCTTGCAGAATGCAGCAAGGAAACCCATGCATTGGGTAGCAACAAGAATGAATTGAAGCACTTTGTTTCTTCATAGCACAATGCTTTGGGTCCTTGATGCAAAACACATGAGCACTGATACACTACTTCCCTGCTCCTCCACGCCCTTCAGAAGGCTGAGGCCTCCCACAGGAACATTTTCAGCATGACAATGACACACAAAAAAAAAAAACTATTTACATATTTGCTCAACAGCTCTTCCAAAGAGTTCCTATTAATATCAGTTGATTACATGTGGAATATAATCTGTATTTCCTAATACCAACTAAGAATTGATTTATGTCCTGGTTAATTCAATGACCAAACTTGTATTCGCTTAGTTGGAACATATTGGACCTTTGACTCCTCAGACTTATTTTCATGTGCCTGGGAGCAAAATTCCAGATATATATCTATATTCACTCCGCAGCTACTGTTTCCACATCAGGCATAACTTTGTTCACATCAACAAACCTCCCTGAGCAAGAAATGAGCACTGCTCCAAGGTTCAAGGATATACTAGCAGGTCCTGCTCCCTGCCCTGTTTCTATGCACATTTTGTTTTCCTTCAGTATATAAAGTGACTTAGAGGAAGCTTCCAGTAGGGAAAAGTTGTAACTCATCTGAAAAGAATCTGTGCTTTAAGGAACAGGCATCTTCTTACTGGATCTTAAATAGTATATCACATAATGCAATTATTCTATGTCTCCTGGTCATCACATGGTCTGCGGTAATCATAGCCAGTTTTTTAATACCGGGAATGTAAGGATCTTATGGAATTACAGACTACATAGAACTGTATTCTTCTCTCTGCATAATTTAACCTCTCATCAGAACAAGCAATTTTTAAAAATTATGATCCATTCTCCATTTCATATATATACACATAAAAGTAAAATGCAATAGATGTGCTTTGGGATGGTTGCTTACCGAAAACAGACCACACAATTACACGGTATGCTGTTTTAATTAGAAACTCTCTCTCTCAACAGGTCCTGTTTGAAATGTGTGACACTCCTCTGTACTCCATGGCTGAAGTTGAGTTATATTACAATCACATCTCCAGTCAAAGAACATTGCCATTTTTTCCTAGATCAGACACCTGTTATCAATTTGAATGGTATCTGATTGAATATTTGTGCAGGAAGGACAAGAATCAATTATTCATGAGTACTAAACAATAGACTATATAAACACAGTTCATGAACCTGAATCCTTTACAACCTAGCTTATCTTCGATACATTTATAAGGGCAGTCACATCTTTTAAACAACTGACATATTTATGGCACGAAAAAGGTGGGGGATAAAAGAGGAAACAAATGTTTTTGTTAAAGAAAATGTGAGATGTTTTGGATTAGGTGGAGTTTCTTTTCTTTTGCTTACAAAAGTGGTAATATTTAACTGTTTAGATAAATTTAACTAGACATCTCATGTGACAGCCGTTTCCCTGA
>NW_009212550.1:52886-82554 GCF_000690835.1 Fulmarus glacialis | reverse complement strand
AACCAGGTCATTTGGGTAATTCAAATGAACACGAAAATATATGCAACTTTTGGATCCCTACCCAGGAGTCTTGTGTGAGTTTTGGACTCCTACCTGTTCTTGGCAATTTAACAGAAGAAAACATTTTGAGGTTCTCCTGTCATTAGGTCTTCTCCATTGCAGGAACCTGTGTTCTTTCCCTGGCAGCCTCTTCTCTTTTAGGTTTCCAGTACAATTCAATTAAGCTCTGCCAGCTCTGCAGTGCTGATCTGGTTGAATGCACGCCAGCAGAAATCCTGCACCTTCTTGTCTCATCTGAGCTTCGTAATACAAATGCGGCTGATGTCAGAAGGGGAAAAGCCTGATCCACACTTTCAGGGAAAACGTAACCCTGACATCACAGTGGAACAATACAAAAGAGACCAGTAAATAATGTATTCTGTTAAAATCCTTCCTCCCTCCAAACAGGGCTGTTAATGTTGCTGTCACGTTTAACACATTTTTATGTATACTCTTTTTATTTTCTTATGTCAATGGTTTAAATTTCAATACAAATGTTTAAAGCATGTGACATTCTGAAATTACAGTATCCATATTTAAAGTCCCAAGATTACAGCTTCTAACGGTGAGTGGTTGAACTATTGTGTAATACAATTTGATTTAAAATCAATCCTCCAATTGACTTTAAAAAAGCACCTAGTGCTGTTTATTTGTTTTTACGGAAAATAATACAGGCAGTTAATTTCTTTCATACCTTAAGTGTCTGAGTTATTAAAGTCTATAATGTAACATGGCATGCTTGATGAATAACATCTGAGGTGATTTAGTTTAGAGCAAGTGATTGGCAGTTAGCGATTTTGATAAAAACTTGCTGCATGATATGCAACAGGCAGCTCAGCTGTACAGCCGATTCAGTGAAAACAAACTCAGAGTGAAAAAAATTTCTATCATGTTACATTTTATGCTGTGGAGTCAGAGAGAAGGAGGAGGACGTAATTCTTTCCTAGATCTAGTAGCTGCTGCTTTAAGAAAAGAAATGACAAGGTTATGGGTTCTCCCTCTGCCATGCATCTCCTTGATAAATTTTAGCATTAAATTATAAACAAAACATATGAGGACTCAGCTCAATGAGAAATATGTCTGGACTTTGGCACTGTATAGGTCTGCACAAATCCATACAAGCTGCTTAACATTGATTTTCTTTGGCGTCTTTTGCAGCCCTATGTGGGCTTTGCAATGCAGAAGGCAGACATGCCTTTTATTGTATCAGGCCCTTTGCCATTAATTACAGACATGCCTTTCCTTAATGACTGGGCACAACTGGCTTGTTGATCCCCTGGCTGGATCACCAGAGGATGTAATCAACAGCACAGACCAGGACTGTCGACCATTTGCTATTCCTGGCCTGCCCGTTCTCCCCATCCTCTTTGCTCTCTTTGCCAACAAGAGGTTGAGGCCAGTACTCCGACTGGCTGAGTTCTCCTTGCTCACCCCTCTTTCTGTACCAGTTTCTCCAAAGGAAAAATATCTCAGCATACACCTCCACTCACTTTCAAGAGAGGTCAGAGGGGAAAGCAAGACGAAAGACTCATCTTTCATACACCTAGAAGTGAAAAACTCCATGGCAAAGCCAATATTATCCTCCTGCTCAACATGGAGAGCTAACCAAACCTCCTGAGTCTGCAAAACTGAGTGGAAAAACTGAAAAAAAACAAATTTTGCCTGTGGTATTTTCACATCTTCACTCTGGCCCTGGCTAGAAAAGTAAATGGTCTTGGTGGTTAGTGCACAGGGCCAGGACTGAGGAGCCCTGGGCTCTATTCATACCTCTGCTACTAACTCACTGCAGCAAACTGTTTAGACGAAATTCTTGAAAAGCATTCGCTAATTTTGGGAGCCAAATTTTTTGCGTAAACAAGTAGAGACATGTAGGCGCAGAGCACCTACCGCTTTTCATAAAGCCAGAGGGAGATTCTGGCACACACCGCACCACTGTCAACCATCCAGACCATGATCTGGACCTTCATTTAGGAAGACACAAAGCACTCTTCCATCTGAGTCAGAAAGCTGAGAGCTCCTCCTGTGCCCAACAGAGATTCTTCCAGAGATGCAGGAGTCAGCATTTAATCATGACACCTAAAATTACTGGACACATGAGCTTGAGCACTCCCTGTTTCTCCCAACTGCTAAATGGGCATTATATATGTGTCATAAGAGTCCTTTGACCTCCTATTACACGTGTCAGAAAACCTGGCAGATGAGATCTGTTTCAGAATAGCAAAAAATTACTATAACATTTTGACGAATCTTAGAAGAAGGTTTGGTTCAGATCTGCGCATCTTGCAATAGACAAATATTTGTTGGAGGATAATTTTAATTTTTCCCGATTAGTTTATCCTGAGTAATACTCCCCTGTGTATAACGTATCTGTTGAATTGCTTTTCTTAATAAACCTTTCATATCAGTCGCATCCTGCTGGGTAGATTTTGCCACTTTAGCAAGAGCTACTGAAACATGTATCTGATCAGGAAAAAAACATGTTCATGTTAATTTTGTGGTTTATTTATTTTTACTTAACTTGGACACATTTCCTGGAAGATCTATCAATAATAGCCAATCCCCATGATTGGTTCATCCAAATAATGACTGTCGAGCATGTAAAACAAATCGGGCAAGACCCTGCCCTAGGAGCAGGAGGCAGAGCTCTCATCAAAATCAATTCTCTCTCAGATATAAAAGGTCACTGATAATTATGCGCATGTATCTAAGAATGAAATTTGCCTCACTGAGTGATATTACCTCTTCACTTGCAATAACATAAAGAAACAGTAAAAAGAATTGACTGAGACATCCTCACTGTTGTTCTACTAGCTGAACGCCATGTTTCTGCCCACAATTCACTTTCTGCTGAATTGCCTGCATTCAGCATTTCAAAACCCAATGCGTCTTCTTTGCCCAGGGCAGATTTTATACGGCATGTTTTTCCCCTCAACTGACTTTACAATTCTTGTGCTCCTAGAGAATTCTCGACGAGATTTATTCCAATCATGTGGGAATTTAGTTGTTAATTGAAGAAAAAACATGGCGTTTCAATATTAAGGTCTAGATGTGAAGTCCTGAATCTCTTACTGAAGTGCAGAGAAAGATTTCATGTTCAGGGGATCTGCCTGGTCTGTTAAGGTGCTAACAGATCCCGTATTGTCATGTTGCTGATCTTGATTGGAAAGCCCTCATCTCTAGGGGACACTACTACTCCTTTCCACCCTCTGAGCAAATCATTAAGGAAAAAAAAAAAAAAGCCAAATAGGTGCTATTGCTCCATGAGCAGAACACAATCAATAATATTGTTACAATTCACTATTTGAGAGAAATATGTTTAGAGAAAAAAAGAAATGAGAAAACCAAATGAACCATGTCTTAAAATACATGGTGAACATGTCCCCGGCCTTATGTCCTTTATGGAAATTGTGCTTATACAACAGATAACTCAGCAATGCAGTCAATAACTGGCAAACTTGATACTTCCAAAGGCACTAAGGGGGAATGTCAACCAACACTGATGAGCAGCTTTGAACCCTTGGCCTTTCAGATGCAGGCTGACAAGTTAACAGGCTTTTCTTCCTCTGTAAGAAAGAGGGTTTTCATAGCCTGTATTCCTACGAATAAAATGCAATCCAAAAGAGCTGGGCACATGCCACGTTTCTTAAAAGGGTAAGATTACCAGCCCCTCTTGAAACACTGCAGGATGCTGATGTATGTTTGTACTCAGTGTGGTTTTTCCAGTGAAAAAAGGGAACAAAAAAATCCACAGAATCTCTTATACACGGGAAACTACATCCATTCGGCAGGGAAGCAAAATGGAGTCTACTTGAGTTAATTTTGCCTCATTTATTTATATTTAGCTCTGTAATAATGGTCCAGCAACTCCCATTCCATAGAAAAGGCTCAGTATTACCTTTTGAAATTAAAACGCTGCTGGATAACAACTCAAAGTGCTTTTTACATGTGGCTCTGAGGAGGGGAATCCCTTCATTAAACAGCAAGCAGAGGCAAACCAAAAAGGATTCTGTTAGGCAGCATGGTCAAAGAGATTAAAGGAAATCTACTGGTTAGTCAGGTGTGTTAATCAGGGGAAAGTCACATATTTACTCCTTCGGTCTGACAAACCCTATTAGAATGTCACCACAGTGGAACACACCCACAGAAATGGTGATCTTAGGGTCAGCAGACACATAAAGACCATGTCAACCACGTCTGTGGCACTTGGCTACACTCATCTTCAGTCTACGTGCAGGATCCTCCGTCTATAAATCAGAACAACCACTTTAAAGCCCCTACAGAAACACCACTTCGTATTCTGGCTCCCGCACTTCTTTGCATACTTTTAACTACTTTGAGAAATGGTCATTTTTCACTGCTTGAAAAGGAGAAGGATGACCTAAAAAGCATCTAAGTAAGCTTAAGAAAAGGGACAATGCTCTTAACCCAGCTACAGATTCTACAGCTCTGATTTCTCTCTTTTTCTTAGGTTATCCT
Source organism: Fulmarus glacialis (assembly GCF_000690835.1). Classification (NCBI taxonomy): domain Eukaryota; kingdom Metazoa; phylum Chordata; class Aves; order Procellariiformes; family Procellariidae; genus Fulmarus; species Fulmarus glacialis. Next base: position 78,039 of record NW_009212550.1, on the reverse strand, counting down.
ACGTTTCCATAGCTACAAATGTTATTTGTGGTTGGAAATTATCCCACCCGATTTTTATCCCCCTATCCCATAAGCATCTATTTGAATTTTAAATCTAATTCTAAGGTTTTGGTGATTTTTTGTTGTTGTTGTTCATGAGTACAGTATTTCCATCATGTTCAAAAAACTATAAGTATTTTCAATTTTTGGAAGTAACAAGGGCAAAAGCGTAGGCTAAGTAATTTTGAGAAGTGGACTTCAGTGAAGCTTGGTATGGGATCCCACAGAATGTATTCTTTAGCAACTCTGTTGTTTGTATTGAGATATCTGGTAAGGTCTTTTGGGAAAACATACCACATATCTCTTTAAGGTCCAACCAAAATATCATCTATCCTGCCCTCAGTACAACAGCCTTACTGAGATAAATAGTTCAGGGAAAAAAAAAAATCTTCCACTGTAAATCATACTAACCAAACACTGCTGGGCCAAACTCTCTACCACTCCAGTGAGATGCTGTTTGTTCAATAGGGAGTCTGATTATTTGACAAAATTTAGGAGGTTAAAATTAAGACAACATAACTGTGGTCCTCTAAGAAATTATTCTGTTCTTATTTTCTTGCCTCTCTTTTTCTTGGCACCAGGGGACTTTGGGTCAGAGCTAAACAGCTTATGAACTCATTTCCTAAAATTTTCAGTCTCCCAAAAGCTTGCTTTCCTTGGATTATTTTTAATTCAGTCAATTTGTAACACATATTCAGCCTGTATCCTCCACTATATTTTATGATAAATCCCATTCAATTTCACATGTACGGTTGCAAGCTTTATTGCTTAACAAACACTTCATCTACTCTCCCATAATTTATATCTGAATGGGTTTATTATAGACATAGCATTTCATTCATTGTGCAGTTAATTCTGTAACATGCTGCCTGTTTTCTGTATGGCCGCTCTACCATTATGTGCTTTCAGTACAATTGAATTTTTCCTTGGGAGCTTTATAAAATGGTTTATGAATATGTAATACAAATTGTATTAACAAGGCAAATGTACTTTTTATTCCTTTTGTGAGCATTTCCAGTCAATGACTAGTAAGAGAACAAGCATGGTAGCACGTCTCTCCCTCAATTCCTATTCACTAGGGCTACCCATGCAATATTATTTTTAAAAGGCTCATCACCTCAAAAACAAAGGTGTTTTAAAATCTTGGTTGATGCTGCAATCAGCTCCATGGAAGAGAACCCAAGAAAGCTTTGCAACACTACTTCTCTCTTTGTAGGGACTTTTCACCTGCCGTTCAGGTAAAAGGATCTTTGGTAGATACTATTTTGAAAAGGCGTCGTCTTTTATCACATTCATTTTAGGCATGCCTTGATTACCGTTATGTATTTGTTTTGCATTGACACCTAGAAACACCAGTCCTGTTGCATTACATGCCTATACGCATATTAAAACAAAGAGGCAATCCTTGCCCTAGAGCTGTGATTGACCATACACATCTAGTGAGACAAGAAGTGGCTATGATCAAAGAATGGGAGTAAGAACAGGGTCAGAGAAGGTTTCAACCTATATGACATATTCCGTGTGTTCACCAACTGCTGGAGGGACTATGTCATGCAAGGGGAGGTATAGATGGTGTTAAATGGTCTCACAAATTTTTGAGGGAGCTACTGGGATAACTGTCAATACATTCATATACCTGAAAAATGAGAAGCAATGTGTTTCTTTACCTAAATTAGTTTGCTTCCATTTGATAGAAAGCAATTTGCACACTTAGAAATGAAGATAGGCCCTTGGCCTCTGAGAACACAGAAAGCTTCTGTACAAGGGGAGGTAGAAGCTTATTTTACATCACAACCTCAAAGTTCACCACTATGCCCTTGCTAAACCTCACAGGGGGATTTGCTAATGCACTTTACCTGCTAACGCACTTTCAAAATCTTGAGATCTGTCTCTAATTTGAGAATATAAGTCCTATTAAAAACCCCATCCTTCCATTCACCATCTTGGCCAGCACACTTTCCAGCACAAAACTGTGTCCATTGCATTGGCTGATGACTAATGGCTTGCCATATGTTCTTACTTACAGCACAGGGGATTAATTCCTTAGTGACATGATGGGAAGGCTAGAGCCTTCAGTAGGAAATACTGTGGTACTGACAGAAAAAGGAGGAAATGGAAAAAGTCTGAATATATTTCTGCTCAATTGTACAGATTACTAGAAGGGACAGTGCAAAAAATTGCCGCTGGAATTCAGATTCTTTTGAAGTCTGCCCACAGGCTCAGTAACGTCTATACTATCTATACTGGGAGGCACGCAATATTTAGCAGGGTTGCTTTCCTCCCAGTATTAGATATAATAGAAATACAGCAAGGTAGATTATAAAGCAGGGTTTGGCTAGCTTCTGCTCTCAGATTGCCTGCCATACACATGGAAGAAAATCCCCTGGTGTCATTCTAGATCCCTGGAGTTAGTCTGGATTTGCAGGGAAACCATTATGAATGAAGAGCAAGTAAAAGTATAAAAAGGGACTCTCACATTTCATGAAACTTATGTGCTTGTAGAGGCATTCCCATTTTAGGAGAGGAAAGAGCCCCGCTTTTAAAGAAGGGATCTTCTTATCTGCCTTCATTCCTTTTGCATATGCAAAGTGGGGTTCAGTAAGGAAACACCCAAGCTGAGCATCTTGCGCTTTTCTAGATTAGATTCATGGAAGGACTCAGAATTAGCAGCATGCATCACTGAGTCATACCCACTCCTTATTAAACTCCTCCAATGACAATTTTACTGGTGTTTTATATTAGTGTTAACAAAGGACCTGAATAAGATGTAAGTAAGAGATGTTATATTTTAAATAAAAGTCCAGGTAATGTGCCACTGGGGACCTTAGGATCAAATGAGCTTTTATATTTTTATGTAGAATGTAATCACTTTTTTCATTATTGTGGTTGCTACATTACTGTTATTAAAGAGTTTATTACCCTGTGGGGGATACTGCTCATTGGAATTACATGCTTGCAGACCAAAAGAGACAGTGTAGCTTCATCCCTTAATTCATGATACAGCCACAGGACAACAGAACGTCAGTACACTGGGACTGGCGTGACATGTTGGGTACCCAGTATAATCCTGCTGGTACCACGGGAAGTCAGAGCTAGATGCAATGGAAACTGGACAGTCATTGTTACATGGTCATCTGGTTTGCAGACCTTTAGTACATGCTGAGTTTCCAGCAGGCTTTTAGGGAAACTGGGCAAAATTCAACACGTAAGGAGAGGGCAAACTGGTCAAAAAAGGCAAGATATTACAAGAAATGGAAAATCACCTAACAGGCCACTTATCACTTTCCAAACTTTGGAAAACCTTAGAACTTCTTCCTAAACTGTTATATAACTACCATTTATTATCAAGTTGATCTTTAGCCCTCTCAACCTTGGCAGCATTATGCTTTCTCGGGAATTATTTTTTAACAGAGTAGTCAATTTATTAGAAGACCCACTCAAGCCCCACTTGAGAAGGAAAGTGGTCAATACCTTCCTCCCACTGATTTGTATTTCAGCAAGCACTATGGTGAACATTACACAGAAAAAGGGTGCCAGCTCCTGGGACAATCCTACTGGCTCCTTGCCCATTAAATACCTCTTCTATCTCAGCTCCAGCCTGCACTCACGAGGACTGTCATTTAGGAACGAGGTTCATATCACTAGGTTTGAGTCTCTATGCCTCCCACAGTCTCCCAGGCTAAACATATAGTTAAATGTATACATCCAAGAAAGCAAACGTTATTACTGAAGTTTCCTTCTTGGGACTCCTGTGATGGGTGGTGCTATTCTTTGGCGTTTTGCTTGTTTTCAAAGGGAAAAATATCTATATTATGTTAACACTGGAATGCAAACATCTAAAGACAAATCTAATAAATGTGTCCATATCATTACCGGTTGCTTCACTGAGACAAGGAAGGAATCTCTTTGAGGAAGGTGAACAGGAACGTATTATCACTGCATCTTAAGAAATGCAAGTGATCCGTATTGCCCAAAAAGGTTATAGAAGGTGACAGAATAAATAGGTCTCTCTCATCCTCTCAACACTAGAAATATCACCTTGCTTCATTTTCCATGACAAGCTGTCAAATAAATACCAATCCTGAGTATAGGAGGAAATGACTCATCAGTTCCACGTACAGTGGCTGCTTGTGTTTCCATGTCATGGTGGTAGCAGTGGTTATGAGCATACAAAATCCATAAATATCAGTATAACATGGGAAAACCAGATATCCTGGAACATACACATCATGTGGGTATTATCCATGGTATCTGCTATTATCATTTATCAAATCTGTCTTTCAAAAAGTTGATATTAGATTTCATGTCAAGGAGAAATGATACCCAGTCTGGGATTACCCACACTACCATGAAGTATTTGTTGTCTATGACAGAGTAACAGGGGTTAAACTGCTATTTGCCCTTTCAATCAAACACATCTGAGACCTGAAGACCTGCCACAGTTGTCAGTGTAGGGGTGACCGCTTAGGTGAGGGGACCCAAGCAGTACAAAGGTGCTTGTTCCTAACAGATGTATCACTGTAGCATCTCACTGAACACTAGGTTGAGAGTCCGGATAGCCTTGTCTTGAGAGGTGCTCACCCTCCTCCACTGTCGATTACTAAGCACCTTCCCCTCCACCAGTTATTATTCAATACTCTTGCAGATATTCTGGATTACACAGAATGCTATGTCACAGAATAGAATCATAGAATCATTACGGTTGGAAAAGACTAAGATCATTGAGTCCAACCATCAACTCAACACCACCATGGCCACTAAACCATGTCCCTAAGCGCCACATCTACACGTCTTTTAAATACTTCCAGGGGTGGTGACTCCACTACTTCCCTGGGCAGCCTGTTCCAAGGCCTGACCACTCTTTCAGTGAAGAAGTTTTTCCTAATGTCCAGTCTAAACCTCCCTTGGTGCAACTTGAGGCCGTTTCCTCTCGTCCTATCGCTTGTTACTTGGGAGAAGAGACCAACCCCCACCTCTCTACAATCTCCTTTCAGGTACTTGTAGAGCGTGATAAGGTGTCCCCTGAACCTCCTCTTCTCCCGACTAAACAGTCCCAGTTCCCTCAGCCGCTCCTCATAAGACTGTGCTCCACATCAACAGTGGGGCAAGGGCTTTTGCAGGAGAAAAGGGCTGCCTGGTGCCCTCAGAATGGCCACACCGGCATGAACCAAGGCATCTTCCAGTAAGTTGGAGTACCATCAGCAGCAATATAAAATCAGCTGTTACTGTGCTTTAAACCACACACCCCATTTTGCCTCTAAGGCAAGGCCAGGCTAGAAGCAAGCAGTTTCCTAACTCTCCTGAGTTAAGGAGATTTACGCTCACCCTTACTGCACGTGCACAAAATGAACTCAGCCTTTACGCAGCCCCACAAGTGGGAGGCACTCCCCTGTCCTTGTACACCCATTCACACATCACACATCATGTAGCTCATAAACCATGTCACACATTAATGGGATCCAAATAATGCAGAATCTACAAAGTAGTAACATCTGTAGTTAGACTATTTAGCTTAAGTCACAAGGATTAACAGTCCCTATGGTTCTAGAAATACACTAATCACATGCAAGGATCACAGAAGAATTGTTGCCATCTTGCACTGCCTGGCTGGCCAACTGGTTTTAATCTTCTTTTGGGATAGACACTAGATCTTACAGACCACTGGTCTGTTGCCTCATAAAATGAAAGAATTCTACAGCCCCTGCATTATCTCTGTCCCCCCCATTATGTCTTTTTTGTGCAAGAGGCAGGAAAATCATGTTTTAATGCAAAAAATTTAGCATTAAAAAAAAAAAGCTATCTCAAGACCAAGGAAAAACTCTGGGACAGAGCGTTGGTTTTCATTTTAATGACTATTCCACAACCTTGTTTAACAAAATCCTATGAGTACGAGATAACCTAACAAATCCATGCATATCGGCAAATGCAGTGTTGGAAATAGATTACAAAACTGTTTTCAACCTGCTTTTAATAAAAAAAAGACAGCCCAAAATCCTGGATGAGCAGGTTGCCATTTTCATTTTTTTCTGCATATTCTAAGAGTTTATTAGAAATCTGATTATTAAACAGCCCCTTTTTAAACCCCTACTATCGTACTGTATTTCCAATACATGTATATATGTGTACTAAAACTGAATAGATATATTATTTTATTACCATTTTTTTAAGGAACTACCAGAAATGATAGAATTCTTTTCACTGACTTCTACAGGCTTCCATAGATCACCCAAGAGAGCGCCACAGAACAACAGCGTTTCAATAATCTGTACTTTGAGTAATAGTTTGAACATAAAAGATTACTGTGCTGAAGACAGCCAGTGCACATATTTCATACTATCACGGTAACTTTCTTTCTTATCACTTTATTTTGTGATATCATCTCCCTTGAAAAAATAAGCCTGTATGATATTTCTGTCTCCTGGAGTTGAGACGAGCATAACGATTCTATCTGTTTTAATACATGGTAGTACTCTTCCATCAGTTTTCCATGAAAATATAGAAAATCCAAGGGAAGGATTTCAGGGAAACAAACCTATATACAATGTTTGTTCTGTGCATGTTTGGCTTTCTCCTTTTCTGCAGGCTTTTCATTACTGCCAGAGAGTGCTGGCCTAACCCTTTCTATAGAATGAATAATTGTAAATCTGCATGAAGTTCACGATGATTAGTTTCTCTTGGAGTTGGGCCAAAGAATAAGCCTTTCTCCAATACAGACTTCACATGCAGGCTCAGTCAAGAATTCATTTATTAATCCTTTCGACCAAGCCTGGATTAAGCCATCCAGGGGCCCTAGTGACATGAAGTAACTCTGTGTCTTGAGATACGCCTCCCAGTCGAAAGATCTCCACAACAGCAAGTAGAGGTTACCCCTGATCATAGCCCGTGCTGTATCTTTACTGAATTCTGGAGTCCTCCTAGGGCACCCGGGTCAGGACGACTGTGTACAGGCATCACTCGTCCCTTTGGCTGTGCTCCATTTTAGGCCAGGACACACCACACAAGCATGTTACAGGCCAAAGGGTACAGGAATATTTGAAAGGTATAATGTGTTGGAAAGGATAGCATAACCGAAGATGAGAAGATCAGGTCTAAGAAATCTAGTAGCCGATCTAAGAGTTTCTTTACTCCTACCCTTTTATTCTAAAAGTACAGCCATGAAAAGATTTTAGCAGCCACTCAATGTGTCAAAATCTACAGATTTACTTACCCATGCATAGGATTATTTTTGTATCAAAAGCAATTGTACTTTGATTCAACTAATACTTTCTATAAGCTGTATTAAAACTCTGTCACTCCTCTTCCTAAGAGTTCAGCTGAAAATCGGTTTGTTTGGCTTTTAGCCCCTACGATTTTCCTAGTTTAAATTCTTTCTCCTTCACTTTAAAATTCAGACTTAGAGGTTGATATTCTACTTCAGAAGCAAGATTAAGCTAGAAAATGAATTTCCACCTTCTTTCATCTATTTGGCTATTTCATTTCAAGAGAATTAGCAAGATTTTCCTGTTGCAAAACTCCCACCTGGTCCAATTTGCCTGAAAGGTTAATGTCTCCTCTCAAACACAGCTGAGTTCAAAACGATCCCTCTCCCACTTCCTACCACATCCCCCTCTCCATCCAGGCAAGATTTGTTGCAAACATTTCACAGAGCTCTAACGTTGTGTGAACTCTCGCTGAATTATTGTTGTTCCAGGAGTGTCCTGGGGGATTTTCAGAGCTGCTGTGAGACAGTGATATCCCTTGCGGAGGACTAATAGACTGTCACTGTTTCCACTGGGAACAATGAAGGTCAGATGTGCTAGCTAACCTGTGTTAACACGGAACTTCCTCGCTCTGCTCAGGAACAGCACTGAAAACAACACCATGCCTGGATACCCCTCCTTGCCATTTCATTGAGATCGCATCAGATCTGTCCTAATAACGCAGTCTTTTTTGCTTCAGCCCAGTCCCTGGCAAATCAACTCAATAACCCCATAGGGTCTGCTACTCTGGTCGCTCTGTCAGAAAGTGTCAAAGGACAGAAAGGAAGAAGCGGGGCAGGAGACACTTTGCCTGCTCAAAGTGTCTGCCCGAGCAGCTCAGCCCTGAGTCCTTCTTTCATCCTGCAGCATAATCCCTACTACTCACTACTTAAGCACTTGCTTTTATAACCTTAACTCCTTGTTTGCCAAGTCCCCTACAAACTGCTTTTTTTTTTTCCACCAACCCACCCCCTCATCTTGGTTTTTGCATTTGCTTTGTTTTTTTTTTTTTACCTTTCAAGTCACTTGGAGTTCTTCCAGAAGAAACAGACTGTGTATGTTCACAACATGGCAAAGGACGGTGGATGAATTCTGCACCCCTCTGTATTTTGAAACTGGGATTCTGCTGGGTCCTGCAGAACAGCAGTAGATTCAGGGAAGAGTCTCCCAGGAATTGCTGCCATCCTTCCTCATCTTATACTCTAGAAAAGATAAAGGTTTGGTTGACAGCATGTATACTTGCAGGTGCTATTCGATGTTTTATTTTAACACACCTGTAAGCATCTGTTGATCTTTCACTTCCCAATACGTTAATGGCCCAGTATTTTACTATATTCTGAAAAACTACAGGAGCAAATGTAAAGCTGGGCGGAATAAAGGGGATTCAGAAGTTTTAACAGGAAAAACTGTAATTCATAAATATTATGACTACAAGGGAAAATGAACCACAGCTTGATCACACAACAAGAATACCAATTAGGAACAATCGTTGAATTTAGTTTAGGTATGCAGCATACGTAGGTAAATACACTGAATGCTAATGGTTTTATAATAGTCTTATTAATTCACACACATAGTTAATGTTTAAGATAAACTCCCCATCTTTAGAGTAATTTATGCATTCCACTTTTATAGAATTCCAATTGAATGAATATGAACATAATCATTTTGCACAAATGTTCTCTAAGGAGTGTGCAGAGACTCTGAGGCAATGCTGAGGCTCCCCACAGCTTTATTCATAATGGATCAGTCTATTCATTCCTTATTAATTTAATGGAGTACAACTGAGCAGTCTAGCAGCTTGAGCTTATGAGTGTTTCACAAATGGGGCTTTTTGCCTGTAATCGCTTAATCCTACTGGCTAGGCCTCATAAATTGAATAAAGGAGTGAACTAGGTTTTAATTAAGTCTAAGGAATGAGCTTGTCTGAAAGATACTTCAGCCTCTTAAGATCACAGTGGTGAAGTGTATTTGTCCAGGAGCCTAGCAGGGGCAAGCATCCTGGGCGAGTTAGGTTAGAGACCAGTTGCTTTGATGTAAGGTATTTGTTAATACCTTTTTTCCCTTTAATTAAAAATCCATTCTCCACTGTCAGTACCATCCCAGAGCTCAAGTGAGAGAACTGCAGCAAACCTGACCGGTTCTGGAAAAGACAGTGGTTTGGAGTCATTCTTTCTAACTCCATAAGGCAGCAGCTCACAGAGAAAAGCACAGAGTGACACTGACAAACAGGGAAGAAAACATTTGGCCCTAACAGTTTCAAACCGCTCTCCGTCAGGGCTCAGTGCCCCGGGTTAAATACAACTCAAGCAGAACTCATGAGGAAAAGTGCAAAACTGTGAGTCAGGCTCTCATCCCCTTCCAGGGGTCCTATACACCTGGTCAGAGGTACCAAACTCACACCTACCCACCTGCATCACCCCTACCACGACTCCTGTCTCTGTGCATACCCAAGCACCAGCTCACGAGGACTGATTCGGTACTGGTTTCTTACTAAATCTGAGCAGGACACATGAATTAAAAATCCGCTTGTACATTCCTTAGAGGCCCAATCCTCTCAGCCTTTTCTAAGGAAAACAGAAAGAGAGAGATTGCATCTCTTGCACAATGTATTTGCAGCCACTTTCTTTTAAAATTCAGTGGCTGGAGAAGCGATTCTGTCCTAGGTTTACAAACTAACTTGTCTCTGGCCCAGTGGTGTTCAAATCCCTCCCTCCCCACAGCAGTCTCGAGAGAACAAAAATTATCATCTTCTATACTTTCTCCAAACTACCTGTTGAGGATATATCCTGGGCAGCAAAGATTCATGGTGGTGTAAAAGCCTTTCTTATGAATGTATTCCATTTTCTACTCTGGTGGGCTGTCTGGAGTATATGCATTAGATAAAGCAGAGATGCTAGGCACTGAACTCAGGTGCCCTCCTCCCTCCTGGGACCAAGGCTGGAATGTAAACTGTATTGTGCACTATCATAAAAACTATTGCTTTGGTAAATCATCTTCCAGGATGCGGGATTTTCTTTTTGTACATGCAGATAAGGAACAAGATTCTGGGGAGTCCTAAACCAAGGGTTTTGTTTATTTGTTTGTTTGTTTTGCAGTATATTGAAGGGGGAAGATGCACTGTTTCTGCTATGATTTTACAGCTTACAGCATGATTTTACAAGTACCCAAAAGTGCTCTGTTACCTGGCTACGGTTTTCATGCACTAGTGCAACAGTACAGTGAAGTCTCAACAAAAATCACACCCCTCTTGCTGTCTATATAAACACTTAACCAGAGACAGGTCCTGACCCCTGACAATCTAAAGCAGCCCACTAAAGGGCAGTATTTTAAAGAGATTTGGCATTCATTTGTCATTTTCCTTCCATCTTTGAAAATAAGAAATGGGAAAATGTAAGGCTGGTGAAAGGAAGGCTAATTTGCCTGGCTTGCTTCTTGTGGGTTTTACTGAATTATCCTGCTGCCCTTTAGTCATGTTTTGGTATTAATTTAGCTGTAGGTTTAAGATATGCCAAAGGCAGGAAGGATATGAATTTTAATTAGACACCCATCTCTCACTGAATTCTCCTATGCTCCTTTGAAAATCCAGACCCTAGAGCTGTCATGTATGTGTGCGTGCTTGTTTCTGGGCATGTTGTATATATTTGTGCATACACAAATCTACATAAATAAATAAAGTGACATGATCAGACTTTCAAAGGCATTCAATCTCGAGAAGCACCCCCGTTGTTCTCATGTTGGTGCATGCTGAGCTCTTCTGAAAAACCAGCCCAGATCTCTGACTCCAGGGAATGCTGAACTTTATACAGCCGAGGCCTGAGACGAACATGCATGATTTCTGATCACAATTAAGTTTTAATTGCTTTAAAAGATTCCGATCTGGGGGTGGGTAAAACAATGCATCTTTCTAAATGGTTGGCTTTTCAGTTTAAACCCGCTTCTCCTAGGCGGGTGTCAACGTTAGGCATCCTGCCAGCTTGAGTCTGGAGGGTTCCGATGAACAGCACACAGGCTGTGACAGGCTGGAGGAGTGGAAGCACTCAGAAAGCCTGCTGTAGATTTTCTATTCTGTTAAAATGGGGTGAAAAAGAAATAAAGTTAAACAAACACCAGAAGTGCATGTTAAAATGTAAGTGCAAGCTGTATTTATTTAAAGGGCTGTTATGATTGCTTAATTACAGTTCTTTTTTTAAAAAAAAAAAAAAAAATCCCTGGCTTTTTTCTTCTAAACAGCTTGTTTTCTGTGCACAACTAGAAAGGCAGGCAAGGTTCGTCTTGGGGATGACGGACCTACAGTGGTCAGCATTTTCAAAGCTGGTACCTATTCAGGATCTAAGACTATTTTCAGTTTTGATTACATTTTCTGAACTACTCAAAAAGCCCATTTTTAATTATTCATACAAGTAACAAATAACAGGACTCTGGTATATGAATATGAAGGAGTGAAGTCTCCTAGATGTACTTCTGAGAGCACTTCTCATGGCAATCAGCCTCACTGGAGTCAGTCTCCCTGTGGTTTTGAAGGGCAGACTTACTTTGAAAAGAAAACAGAGACACAGAGTTGCAAAACCACAAAATCTGACAAAGACAGAGGCTGAAATGATATCCCCCTCCCTTAAGAAAAAAAAAAAGGCTGGAGTCCACGGGCAAGAATTCAGTAAGGGGCAAAGAACTGGTTGGGGCAAAAAAGCATCCATGAATTTTGGATGAAAGAAGTGAACCTGAGAAGCTAAACAGGCACTGGAGTCTGACAGTCATGAGTGACTCACCAACGTGCTAAAATGGACGTTGGAACTTGTCTTTTGACTAACAAATCCCTCACCCCCAAGCAAACTCCCTCTGTAGCAAACACCCTCTTCAGCTCAACCCCTTACCTACAACCAGCACCTTTCCCTTGCTTCCCATACTAAGAACAGAGCCTTGGGTCACCACCACCATAGCTCAGCAACTGCAGAGGATCAGTGTAGAGAGAAAATATCTTATGAAGCTGCTGGAACATCCCAGAGTGTGGGCAACTTTGTTTTGGAAGGGGTCACACGTATGCAAGTCAGAAGGATCCTTCTATATCCTTATTTTCAGTGCAAGCAGTTTATGGAGCAATACCTTGAAAGTACTTTTTAAATAAGTGGAAAACTGCAGGTACAGTGTCAACTGTCTACTGAAAAAATGGATAAAGCCTTCTAAATCAAAAGCTGCATAATCAAAGTACTACTGATCTATTTTTAAAAATGGATAATTTTCTCACATTTTAAACCAACGGCACTTAAAAGAGATAACATATAATAGAGTGCAACATTTTCGAAACTACTGCAATTTTCAAGGTGTTGCTAACACAGATCTATTGACTGATTTACACTAATTACTTAAAAAAGATGCTCCAGGGCAAATCACACACTCTCAGTCAACTTACAAAGGAGGTCATTCAGCAATTGACAAGGTGTGCACCTCCTTTTGAAGAGCTGTCCGACTGAAAAGAAAACAAATACTGAACTCAGAGAAAATATATAGAAAACGTGGTTAAGCTAACACAGAATTCTCATCATATTCTTAATTGTTAATGTTAACGCACAATTCCTCTGTTTTTCATTATCCTGCAAAGGAAAAATGCACAACCAGTATAAATATTAAATCTGCGTAAGAATTAGCCCTAAAGTGCTAATTTCTGTATTTCCTTGAAGGATATTTTTCTGATTTCTGTGAACAGTTAGCGTTGATGACAAGACAGGTAGCAAGGCAGTTACCTTCACAGGAGCACCACACATCTAAGGAAAGCACATAGCGTTATCCCCTAGCATTTTGTGATTCATGGGAGACTTTCTGTAACATACACAAGCAATTCAGTGCCACAACAAATCTTTGCTAGTATGTAACGTGATGTGCAGCAAGCTGGGATCGTTCATTTGGAAAGGAGACAGAACAATTAACAGTCCACAGTGACGGGGTCAGGATAGAGTCCAGATGTTCATAAATGCATTGAATAAAATCTACATTTCCAGGGAAAAAAACCCCAGGTAACCATTTATACCTCTGTTGCATGCCCACTGAAATCATCAGGACAACAATATGGCCCAATGGGTTTTAGAAAAAGGCTGCAGCGAAATTCAGCCGCCAGGCTGGTTGTCAGCAATGGCTGGGCAAATTTGTATGCAGGCTCTCATACTGGTCACCAAGCTTCCTGATTTACTATCGGTAACTGCACATTAGAAAGTTGCATGAACAGGTGGGACAGAAGGGTTGACAGGCTAGTAGTCTTTTTCACATTCCCGCAATATGATAGAATATATATACAATCAAAAACCAATTTGCATCAGCATCAATGGTGAAAAATAGGATGCCAGCATTGTCTACCACAACAGCTGTTCGGCACCTGAATGAAATACTGTATCCAGTATTCACCCATCTCATAACATCCTTTTTGTAAGTCTCAGAGGTCACCTAAACACATTTATTGACTTCATTATTTTTATATAGGGAGAAAAAATTGATGGTGCTACAGAGCTGAGCAAATAACTCACAATAAAATCTTTATTCAACATATTTCATCTTTTTTTTTACTGTTCCTGCAACATAGTGAAATTCTTACATTTAACCATTATCTAAAATCACTATCTGATAATTTCTGCAGTAAATTTTTTTATGCTACAAGATGTTCTTGGAAAGTTCAGAGTAATGTTTACCATTAAAACTGTGTTTATTATTTAGATAAAACATGCAGTACTGTTTCTGTTCTCCAATTGACTTATATGATTTATAGCACCGTGTGACTTGTGAATTTTACTGGTAAGCGTACATGACAAATCCATGAACAGTTGGTTAGAGGGGCTCAGATTCTAGGACTTGTCAATAATTAATTTCATGGGGAGTAAAATTAAAAGGCAATTTGAAAGGATCGCATCCCAAGTGTCCTATTCAGAAGAAACAGAGACCAGAAAATGTGATAGCAATGCACAAATCAGAGGTTGATTAGTTGTACATATTCTAAAATGAAACTCCCTGTGGCATTTTACATGAGAGCCTGAATATATTTGGTTGCCTTTTTTTTTTTATTTTTACAAAAATATTTAATTCCACTGAGCACCCATTTCACTCATTTCCTGAGTGGGAGACAGCCAAATCCTTAGATGCTATCAGTCACCCCCAGCCTCTTGGCAAAAATCTAGTGACACCTTAGCTGATGAACTTACAAAAGGAGAGACTATAAATAATGTTCCTGAAACAGATAATTTTTTGCATGAAAAGTGCAGCCCATGATGTGCTCAGGTAAGGTGTATCAATATGAATCCAGATGAACCCTGGATCGTTCAGCGATACGGTATTGATGGGTACCGATTTCACAGTACGCAGTTCTGAAAAGCTGATTTGCTTCAGCGAGCTCCTCTTTGGATCTTATTTTGAAGCAGGCTAGGGAATTGAGACAACCTCAAGTACCGTTACGTACGTTTTTAGAGTGCTCTTAGGAATGAGACTCTTCAAACTGAATGAGGTCTGAAATTTGCTTGAGAAAGCTTGACCCGTCCTTATTAAAACAAATGAACCAACAAGTCAAGCACATAGCTCATTGTGACTATAAAAATAATTCAAAGCAAGCCCCCCCACTGGCTCAACACAAAGGGACGGCTCATTGGTTGCGCAGGGTATAAGTAGGAACAAGCACAGATGCAAATTGTAGTGGGGACACCATGATGCAGAGCTGTGGGGACAAGTTGGACAGGTTTCATCCTCTAACTGTGCTCAGGGGATTGTTCAGATGTCTGCTCAAAAGAATTTAAGTCACAAGCTCTGCACAAAAATGCCTCTTCTTTGAGGGGGGGACAAGATGCAACAATTTCTAAGGCCCTAAATGATAAGCCAAGTTTTATCTAAATGTCCTCTGACTCTTCATGCATTTCTGACCACAGTAATTTTGTGTAATTAGTTCAGGAAATCTAAGTAAAGCATTGCTTGATTTCTGTAATTGTCAGAAATACAGCACAGGAAATGGAAGCCTTGATATTATGCCATGAGAATGATACAAAGAGGTACCATGCTCTCATGATGATGGGCTCCTCTTTAACCTGTACCCAACAGTGAGCAACTCAGTAAACCACAGTTAAGTTCCAAAACCTCTCTTCATTAATATACAAATACACCGGTGTAGCTCTGTTGCTATCTCCTATAGACCCTGCTGCCACGGCATTTTTATGACATTTTTTGTAAAAGAAGACAGGGTTCAAAAACTGCTGAAAGGGATAGTAACCATTTCATGTAGTCTGCACACACTATATGGGGCATGGTAGAGAGAAGCTCTCAGACAGCTGTCTGACGTCCATGTTCCAAAATGTTTGTATCACTGATATAAAGGTATTATGACACTGTCAATCCTACTTGCTTTACAATCCTATACACCTCTTAATACTACAAGTGATTTTCCAGATGATCACTTGGCAGAGGTTCAACCGAGATGCCCACACACCAAGTTCCTGTTTCGGCAGATACTCTTCATGCAAAAGAACAAAATTAATTTGTCCCTCTAATGAGCTCCTCTTGATCTGACACATGGGACGTAAGTGGTAAGGTATCATTGTAATTTCTAGCAGTCACATGCGTCTCTCAGTTGCCCAGTCAGTGGGACCGGTCCCTTTGTGGGCAATCTCAAAAGAACAAAGCAATTGAGGGAAATGACTGAAGTGAAGCACATGGAATATTTTCCTTTCTACGTGGTGAGTCTTTCAGGGAGACTTTAGGGGTGACACACAGAAAAAACAAGGTTAAAGTTCCTATTTCTTTGAAATCAACGGGATTTTTGCCACTGACTCCAGGGGAACCAGGATTTCTTTCTAAGATACTTTAAAAAGATTGCAGCCAGTCTTGTTCAGTAGCGTTAACCAGTGTACCATCACTGGCTGCTGCTGATTTACACCAGCTGAGAATCTGATCCTCCGTATTGCAGAGAGGACAGATTCATCCCGCTATCAGTCTGCATTGTTACTCACCAGCCTGAGCCGGTGCTGCAGATAAAGAGTGGGATTTAATCCCCAGCACTCTCAATCCAATACCTTTCACCACTGCCAGATTCACATTTTGTTTTGTTTCTTTAATACGAGCTTACAGAAGAACGAAACTGATAAACCTCCTCCCGCTCAGATTGCAGGAGCAGAGGATAATATAACAAGTTAAATGAAACATTAGGAGAAATAGAAAGCACTTTAGAAAACATGCACTGCCTCTTTAACATTTCAAATTTTTCTTTTAACATAAAATTACAGCATAATATAAGAAAGGAATCCAGCAAGATGCTTTATCACAATACTTGGGCAACTTTAACTCATCTCAAGTGTTATTATAAGAAATAGAATTTACTGGTATGGACTTATATTCAATAGCACTCCTTCCCTTTTTAATGAAATGTCATTATTCCAATACAAATCCTTTCATTCTGCAACCCGCTCCCCCCTTCATCTCACTATATTTCATTTCCTGCAGTTACGTGATATTATTGCCTTTTTTTTCCACAGCTATTGATTTAGGTGTATATGGTTATTACAATGCAAAATAAAACAGTTCCCCCATCCATTCTACCTTGTACCGTTGAACATTAACTTAATTTGTTTCAAATCTGCATTTGATTTGGCAAGGAAACCATTTATCTTTATGAAGAAAGGCCTCATAAAGTAGGGACTTCAGGAGATCACTGCTTTAAAAATTTAATAGCCTTGTGTCTTATACACTAGAAAAATGAATTAAACCTTCAAATATTATATGTCTCAATGTAACCTTTTTGCATTTCATACTATGTTTAATTTATTATATCCCAGGAGAAAAAATTAGATAAAACCTCACTAGATTTAGGGTGGTAGTTGGTTCTCAGTTTTGTTTTGACTTGAGTTGGGTATTTTACAGTGGTATTAGCAGTTGGATGTAGCTGATGTTGTTGGGCTGCAGTTGGTTGTTATGTATCTGGTTTTCTTGGTTTGGTTCTCAGCACTGATGAGAATCATTAAGTTCTGAAGCCACCACCAAAGCTGACCTTCCAAGCTGTATGTAGAATGCAGTATCTTTAAGGATGATTTCTGTGGCACGAGCAAAGGACAGGCTTTCAGAATCTAAAGCAATCACAAATCAAAATAATTTATGTATTCTCACTAGAGACGGAATATTTGGATTGCAATGTAGTATATGATGCCTTTGGCGTGACTGGTGAACAAATGAGGCAGGAAGCAGAAATATCCATGACAGTAATGGAAAAGTTTTGGTTTAGAGAAATAGTCTCTGTATGACTAGGCTGATGAACAACATCAGCAACCAAGGGAAAATAATCAAATGGTTTTGCTGGGGTGAGAACTGCTTTAGGTATTTATGTCATTTATTTCTTCTAAAAACTAGTATTTCACACTGCTGCATAAATATAGTCATTCTGGACATCTTTAAAAGAGTGGCTTTCCTTCCTTCAGCTTGTTTTTCTACTCTGACCAACAAGAACTGTGCTAATTTCACTGATTCATTAATAATTCATGTTTGCATCATCACTGAAGACACCAAAATCAATTGCAGTCAGAAACCTAAATACCTTTCAGGACCTGGGCTGAAGGCCCCAAGATCACTGGCTATCTCTGCGGTGCCAGAGTTAAGATAAAGGTCTCCTTAAGATGCAGACCTGCTGACCACTTACACTGAAACCTCTAAGGCAAACCTCCAGTAACCCTAGACTCTAAACCTCTGAATTCCAGCATACGAATTTGATCATACCCTAACACAGTTCCTCCCCCACTTCACTTTTGTGTGTATTTAGAATTTACCCAGGAACTTGAATCTTGAACACAGGAGTCCAGATGGCAGCAATCCTACTATTCCCTGTTCTTCTCTCCCAACTCTCTGCCCACTCATACACCTCTTCTGTGCCCTTTGGTCAGAACAAGCTTAGCCAAAAAAAAAAAAAAAGAAAAATCAAGTTTCTGAGGTTGATTCCTATGAAGGTCAACTTCACAAATACAGCCTACAGGAAGAATAGGCATGAGGCAGACTTAGGAAGACAGCTCATATGGCTTGGTCTGGCTGAGTACAACATGAAGTTTAAGCCTACATTAGCAAACCAGAAACACATCAACAGGCACTCTCAAGTCAAGAACTAGAAGTCAGTGAAATTGTGAGTAAAAATTAGACCACTTACTTAGATGAGGCGTAATAAAGGCAAATACCCAACTTTAGGCAGATTGACCTTAGTAAACTGAGATGAAAGACACAATCTTAGCATGGCACACAAAATATAAACGTTGTATTGTCTCTCTGAGGTTTTATGTTAGGACTCTTGGTAGTGAAAAAATCATAGACAAAAGATACCTAGAATAAGGAAAGAGTTTCAAGCAGAGAGGCATCATGAAGGAACCGAAGAAAACTTACGTAGAAGAAAAAAGCATCTCAAAGGACTCCTTAAAAGGACAACCAAGTGAAGGGAAGGGGGCAATAAAACAGCTAGAAGTTGGGAAAGAAGGAAGCTCATAATGTTCAAATCTAAAATAAATTCACCATCAGAACAACTTCCATCAGCCTGCATCGCTATATTACTGAGCTATATTCTTTGGTACACCTAAGTTTTATTGATTTTACAACTATAAAGCAAACAGCAGACACTAGAAATACATTGGATAGGTCTCATTACAAATCTCCCTGTCTGTATCTTAGAACACTGTTAAGCTGCATTTAGCAAGCAACCTGGAAAGCGCTGATATACTGTGTACACATATTAGAGACATGACTGTATTTGCCTATTTCTTCCCAGTAGGTAAAAACGGGCTGTTTTCATTGGATGATCTCCAGAAATGAAATCAGAGCACGGCATTGTGATTACTCAGCTCATACAATGAATCCCCAGTTTCAGTAAGAATAAGTAACATTCTAATTTAGAGTTGATATTTGACACTGTGTAAGAGGGGAGGGGTTTACTTTCCATTTTCCTTAGACAACAGTGGTAAACTGCAAAACTCCCTGCTCAAATGTATGATCTTTGGAGAATGCTAATTGACCTAGTAAAGTTGGCTTATTTTATTCGGTGAAATTTGCTTATCACAGGCCTCTAGGTGCTTTACATAAACAATATAAACGAAAATAATGAATAGACCAAATACCTAAGTGACAATGGGGACCACATCAATAGCTGTCTGCCCAACAGAATATGGCTCAAAAGAAACTGTATTATAGCATCTGATCATCTCAGAAGAAGGAACTTTCCCCCCTTCCGAGGTTTGTTTTATTTCCAAGCACAGGGGGATTTGTTGGTTTGAGGCAGATGAGGTACACCCGCCCCTTGCAGACTGCGGAGCATGGCAGTTCTGCAGATATAAGTACATGTAGAATTGATGCCATCCTGTGGGTGTGGAAAGTGAATATACAGGGAGCGCAGGCGATCCTGATGAGAACAGTACACGGTCCCACACTGCCAGGGTAGACTTCTCCAGTGCGGTGGCTGGTCCAAGACTACAAACATAGCAAAGCTGTTGAGCTCATGGGCACCCTTCTGTTGATTCCCTATATCCACACAGGCATGAGGACCAGCAGCAGAGGTTATCTCTGATTTTATGCATTTTCCAAAGTAGAGGATTTCTCTCAAGATAACCCGAATACTTTTTTTTTTGTTGCTATTTCTTTGCATTAAGTCTAGGGAGACTTCTGACCAGGATGAAGCGAAAACATCGTCTTCTCACAGAAAGGCTCATCCAGCAACAATGTTCTCTCTAGGTCAACCAAGTCAGAAAATAAACCGTGTACGTAGGAACATGGGCAAGATCTGAGAGTAAAACAGTCACCCAATGTGAGTCACAGTAATGCTTGAGGGATATAAATTATAAAACTGCAAATTTAATATTGAAATAACCAGACAAGACTTATGCTAACTAGCTAACAAAACAAAGTTCACCATGGCTTCATTCACCTGGCTGTTCAGGCAGCTTCATAGCTCACTCTGAACTTGCCAGGTCTAGGCTGCTAGTGAGCTGGAGTCTCAGGGGGCTTTACAGCCCACTTGTCCCATGAGAGTAGTTTTGAAATACTGACTGCCCTAGTGAAAGAGGAGAGACCATCTTCCATTTCAGAAAGCAGGATCCTAGGCAGGAGCAAACAGGCACTGCCTGCCGGACACTCGTGTCCCGCTGTCAACACCCCTTGCAGCGTAGTGCTCAAACTGGGATAGCAGATTGTCAACTGTGACTAGTAGGTATCATTCACTACATTCATGATTGCCAGAACTATGCAACTCAGCTGTCTTAAAAGGTAAGTGCATCTGCTGATTCTCTGGCCAGTGAAAGCAAAGCAGACAATAATACCTGTTTTTACATATTTCATACCACTTAGGAGCAGGTACATGGAGTCAGAGACATTCCTCCCTGTAACAGATTTTAAAGTTTGGATGGGAAGAAGCCTCATTCAATCTTCTGTTAATACAATATGAAACACTCTTCACAGCTGTAATTTCCTGTAGCATCTAAAATGTTTCCTGTTAATATTTTCCATGTTGTTGCTCGTTTTATGAAAAAAAATCCCCTAAATATTAACATTTTCAGATGGCAGAATGGAAAAAGCTAACATAACTCTTAGAGACACAGCATATAAATCCAGAAATAGATCTAAAGCCAGATTTCTCAGCACTCCCTAAATTCTGTCACAGGGAACAGACCAAAACTCCAATCCAACCTTCTGCTTTTCCTCACCCAGTGCTCAGATGTTGTAATTTAACCTCAATTCTAGCCAGAAGACAAGCCTCATTTCTGTAGCGTAACACAGATCGTGCACCTTTATTGTCTCATTGTATCCATACTAATTCCTCCTTTGCCTCCTCCTCCCATTGCCATTGCAAATAATAATCCTACCGTTGCTTATAATGCTTGGAGGAGAAAGCTTAGGCTCTTTCTCTGGGAAGAAAAAGATGTTTAGTAACTATAAAGATAGTTACTCTGTGCTCTTGCTATTGAAAGTTTTTAGCTCAATGGGAGGTTTGAGAGACACAATAAAGCTACAAAGTAGCCAAAAACAGAACTAAGCAAAAAACCCTGGGTTTTGGTCCTATGGTGGCTCTCTGCTACCCTCACAAATCCCATTTTGAAAGATTTAATGACTGCCCATATTGTGAGCAGCTAAAGGACGAGGGACGTCTACAAAGACAACCAGAACTACGCCAGTAGAAGCGCACCCAGCATTCGCTAGGAACTTTATTGCCCCAAGAAAACTAGAAAATGCCTTACCCTTGTAGGCAGCAGCAACATACCCAGTAAACAACTTCTATTATTATTTTCCTGTTTCTTTGTCCATGCTGCCTGGAGGGCAGAACCAGCTTTGATGGTATGAGTACTTGTTTGGCTACCCTGGCTGCCCAGCCTAATTACTCAGCAAAAAACAGTGGGCCGATTTCTCATCTGGTAACTGTAACTCAGCGACGGCCAGCCCCTGTCAGTGAAGCTAGGTGTATTTATACCAGCCGAGCTCCGTCTGTCTGCCTGTCTCATCACCCGGCACAGGGCTACAGGATTTATGCAGCGTCTCCTCCCTAGCTAAGCAAGAAAAATATCAAATTGGAAACATTTGCAAGACGGTGCAATTAGTTGCTGAATTGGGTGTGCACATTAACATTTGTTCATGTATCTACCTACTCATGAACACATTTTCAGTAATGATCTCTACAGCTGTGGCCATAATTTGTGTATTCAGAGATCATGAATATTGGCAATCAAACGTCTTGTGTGTGCCCACAAATCTGGGAAAGATCTAACATGGGATCAAGGCATGTCTTTTGAGAGCTTTCTTGTTCTGGCTTGGTACTCACTTATTCCAATGGAGAAAACAGTGAATTGGTTGAGATTCTTGATTGCCACAGTAGAAGGCGGCAAGCAGACCAGACTGAAGATACAAATGTACCTCTAATTTCAGAAGAACTTGCTGCAAATTGGCCTGGTTTGTGGCTTATATGAACAGTGAAATATATTCACTCTTCCCAGAGAAGAATCTAGCACAGATACTGCTCAGTTGAATGTTATATACAGCTTTTGAAGATCTTTGCAAACTTTCTGGTTGAAATTAAAAGCAAAACTACATGTATCATTTCACGTAAGAAACTTCTTTTCACTGAGAATATGCATGTGATTTCGACTTTGTCATAAATCAGTCTGTAAAATTTCTAGCCAGACTTTTTTTAAAAAGTGAAAAGAATGCTTATTACTGTGGCCATCTTGCGCCAGAAATACAGTGGCTGTTTTAACAGGAACAACTCGTGACCCTATAGGTCACTCTGAATTGCACTGTCCTGTACATACAGAGTCAATTAATGACAATGAGATGGTATGTGGGATACAAGTGAGTCGCAGAGTCCGTTCCATAACAAGGGACTCTTCTTTGTCCACCTTTGTTTCGTAGACAGCTGCAGGTATTTCAGCCAACCTAACGTACAGCAAAGCATGGGGCCCACGCCTGTTTGTAGATCAGTCTCTTAGGAGTGCCACTACTGGGTTTTTCATATTTGTGATCACAAACCCATACCTTGCCATTTGTATCTCTTCATATTTTGATTATTTAGATGCAAATCCACAGCACATAACAAATTCCCCGTCTCTCAAAATGCAATTGATTTTAAAAGCATGCGAGCAAAAAACTGAGCGCTCAGTCTTTGCAAGTGTCCATGACATGAAAGACTTTAAGTGACTGTAAGCTATTTTCCTTGCTGTCAAGCTGCCAGATGATTTTCCTGCCATTAGCACATGCCTATACAGGCCAAAGTAATGCTTGCCTTTTTGGACATATGTGAGGAAATAAATGTAATTACAAGCAAGATGTAATCACAATTGCTTTACTATTAAAGCTGCTGTATGCTCTCACGGTTTAGTTAGCAATACAGGCAGAAGAGTGGAATTGGTTGATGTTCTCAGAAAAGGGGAAAAGAGGGGAAAAAAGATAAATATGGCCCCTTTCATTTATATCTGTGAAAACATAACATTTAAATGCAGAATTTGACTTTCCAAATATCACACCGAAAACCTTTTAGCAAAAACAGCAGGGAGAGAAAGCTCTTTAAACCATGATATTCCATGAAGGATTATGAAAATAGAGGTCATTGCAAGAAAGAGAATTGCAAATACAACTTGAAAAGCTTCTCACATTTGTAAATACATCGAGGAGAATTTATTCCTCTCTGGTTTTGCTACCAAAGGATATTTACAGGTTCCCAGGGAAAAAGGAAGAAAAAAAAATGACATCAAATTTGATATACTCTGTGTGGTGCAACATGCTGATGTGTAGTAGTAACACTCAACTGAGCTTCAAAGGAAATGAGTTTTCTAGGCTGGAGTTACACATTACGGGCCTGATCCTGACAACGCACTGAGCATTTCCTCAGAGCTTTCGCGTGCCCTCAGCTCTCGCTGAATTCAGAGACAGCTTTTGATTTCTTTTGGTGCTGGATTATGATCAGAAGTAATGAGACAAAAATGTAGTGTGCTTCAAAGCAAGAACTGAGGCTCATCTTTTTACAGAGCCTATGATGCTGGGGCTCCTGTCCTTCATTAGGGCTTCTGGAGTGATAATAACAACTCTGATCCTAATAACAAAATGAATCTTGGTTTGTCTGTTCAGACAGTCCCAGACTCTGCCCAACAACATATCTTACATACCCAGCACAAGAAGGAAATGCTTTTGGGCTAGTTGCATAGGTGCTTTGGCTATCGCTGACACAGAAGTGGCTGAATACGTTCCCAAGCCTTTGACTGACAGCTGTTATTAGCAGGTTTCAGTGACCTGGATCAGTCAGGTCTGTTTTTCAGCAAACCCTGAGTACCAACAGTCTTAAAATCATACCTCTTGAATGCGTAGGCTATCTTATTTCCAAGCAACTAAACCTACTGCCATGTGCAGATGATGTGCAGGCAGCCCCTTCAGACTCAAGCCATAGGACGTGCTAATTTGTGACAGAGGCAGCTAGCAGGTCGCATTTTCCATCCATTACTGATGAATGACTCCCACAAACTTCAGAAGCTCAGTTCAGGTGTTATTTGCACTCTCAGATGATCAAGGCACCATCTGATTTGAACTAGGTTATCTGAAACTTCAGATATTTCTCCACTTACTCTGTGAAAATAAACTGCAATGAAGTGACGTACACCAGAACCAGCCTTCCTTGCCCAAACTTCTGGTGAATCCAAATACTGGAGAGGATCCCTCTGAAGTCTGTGACACCGTACAGGTGGTAGTTATCCACACTGAAAAACCAGTCCAAACACTGCTCATCTCTGTGAAAGGCCACATTTAGGTCTGCCTTTGCCGCTCAGGCTATACAGTTTTGCTCGAACTTGGCAGTTACCTTACAGCTGCAAGGTGAAACTGATGACTGAAATCAATGGCAAAGTTCTCACTAGTTTTAGCAGAACCAGGATTTCACATTATGATTTCCTTCTGTACAAAAAAAATCAAGCAGCGACGGAGCTCAACTCCTCACTGCCCAGACATCTGATACCAATAATACTTTTTTACTCCGTCCAAAACTATATTTAAATTGCATTTCTGGCAGGTTTTGAGATGTGTGATATAGATCTCCTGCTATCACATCAGATGTAGTTTCCTTCAGAACTGTTGAACCAGATGTAAAATGTGAGAGATGTAAAAAGTAAAATAAAAACCCTGCTCAGAGTAAAGTGTTTCTGGCATGTGGCTATTATATATGGGGGTTTTAGATGTATATCTGCGCTCCAGCCATTTAAGAAGGTACACAGTACCATAAGTCTATTGGAGCTGATTAGGGCCAGCTACTTGTGATCAGTAGGAATTTAAAAACCAAGGGCTGCCAAACACTAACAATTTATAAACTGTATGCCAGCAATGTGCTGCAACCGAATATTCTGTAGTGCACTTAATTTCAAAGCAGAGCC